>NW_008664614.1:102922-126284 GCF_000695815.1 Acanthisitta chloris | reverse complement strand
GCTGAAGACTTTCACTGGAGGGCAGTTAGTCATTTCCAGTCCTGTCTTCCCACACTTTGCTTCTCCTCTCATGGACACTGATATTCCATTTATTAATAGGATCAGTTTTTCCTCTCCACTCATTTTTAGGTCCAAGTGGTTCCCAGCAAACCTAATCTCCACTAACCACCTAGACTGTCTCACCTTATCCTGTTTATTTTGCCAGTTCACATTCCAACCTTATTCTCCATTCATGGGAATCTCAGGCTTGGAAAAAGTGGCACGTGAAGGAAAAAAAAGGAATGGAAAAAGATAAAATAGGTGACTAAAATATGAAATACAGGTTTTAGATATCCAGTGATTAGAAATCCTAGTGTTTTTACACCTGCCAAATTGCAATGTCCAGTAGGAAGTGCTGCCGATGACTGAGCATTCAAAGCCTTCATCTCCTGACTCCAGCCAGGAAATCACAGAATCATAGATTCATAGAAATAACCAAGTTGGAAGAGACCTCAAAGATCATCAAATCCAACCCTACCATGGTCACTAGACCATGGCACTAAGTGCCACATCCAGTCTCAGCTTGAAAACCTCCAGGGATGGTGAATCCACCACCTCCCTGGGCAGCACATTCCAATGCCTGAGCACTCTCTCCCTAAAAAATCTCTTCCTAATATCCAACCTAACCCTCCCCTGGCAGAGCTTGAGGCTGTGCCCTCTTGTCCTGCTGCTGGTTGCCTGGGAGAAGAGACCAACCCCCACCTGACTCCAACCTCCTGTCAGGGAGCTGCAGAGGGTGCCAAGGCCTCCCCTGAGCCTCCTCTTCTCCAGGCTGAACACCCCCAGCTCCCTCAGCCTCTCCTCATGGCACTTGTGCTCCAGTCCCTTCCCCAGCCTCATTGCTCTTCTCTGGACCTGCTCCAGCACCTCAATGTCCCTCCTGAGCTGAGGGGCTCAGAACTGAGCACAGGATACAAGGTGTGACTTCACCAGTGCAGAATCACCTCCCTGGTCCTGCTGACCACACTGTTCCTGATTCAGCCCAGGTTGCCATTGGCAAAATGCTCCCAGTCAGAATCCCTCCCATTCTTTTATTAAGTGATTTCCTAGTGACCCACCAGAGAGTTAATCTGAGTGCAAAGAGGCATGAAAGGGATAAATAACAGCAAACACCTCACCTATGGTGGAATAAAGTAATTAAAGAAATGTCCTTGGACCTTCTATGTCTTACAGAAAATATTCAGGTGCATCAACCACCCCAAAAAACTGCATGAAATTAAAGCTGTGGTACCTCATCTCCAGCAGCCCATGCAGAGCTGTGTCTGTACAGATGTTTTGCCTGTTCCCCTTCGTTCCAAGCACGATCCCAGAGGATTTTGTGGTGTCCATCAAACAGCAGCAAGAGGCATATTAAAGAGAATGTCCAACTGAGGTGGGGTGCAAGAAGGGTCTGCTGTGTCAGAAAACCCTCCCAAAAGGCACATCAACTTGACCAGGGAACCTGTTTTTTAAAGGACAGTGCCAGTTCCAGCCACACAGGGTGATTTCTGCTTGACCAAAGAACCCAGATGAAAGGGTTGAAAGCAAACCTTCCCCTCCTCCCTGCCTCCCCTCTTCATCTTTGCTCTTCCTACTCCATTGTGCTATTTTGCTTTGATGTGTGCCCTGGAACTCTGTGAGTTTAAAAACTTGGGTACTCAGGCAAGTAATACATAGCTCTGCCATTTCCTGGCACAGAGCACTTCAGTGCTTGAGATGTTGGTGCTTCTCCTTTGCTGCTTTGCTTTTAGAGAGGAAAAAAAAGGCTTAACAAATAGGCAAAGTAGAAAACAAACGAAATCCACATTCCTCCTCACTCAGCCTCTTACTCCAGAAATTCTAACAGATGGACTAAGCCTCAGCAGCTCATCCTCTTCCCTCTTCTCCCATATCATTAGGAGGATCATTAGAGGTCAGAGTACAGTTCTTGAGAGGATAAAACAGCTCACAGGAATTTCAGCCTGTGGCTAAATAAAACACTGATGGAGCCACTTGCTTAAGCCCTTGTTGCTGGAAAGGCCCAGCAGCACTCAAGTGGCAGATGAGGGATGCAGCAGATATCAGGGTGGGTTTCCAGGTGCATGGCAGAGGAGGAGGAGGATGAGCCTGAGCTGCAGGGCAGTGGTGCAGATAAGCACTGCCCTTGCTGCTTTCCCCATCCTGCCTGGGTAGAGGAAACTCAGGGAAAATTTCAGCCTGTCATGTCCCTGCAAAGCCAAAGGCAAAGCAAGGCCTGGGCTGAGTGCAGGCAGAGACAGGAGTGATGGTCGTGGCCACTGTCCCAGCCCTGTGAAGGCCATTTCTAACATGTTCTGATGTGAGAATGGGCAGTGCAACATCAGGAGTGCTGACTCAGCCAGCAGAACCAGCTGGGTCACAGCCCACATGGGGAACAGAGAGACCTGCCACCACCTGAACTGTCCTCAGGGCCAGGAGGAGGAGGCTTGGCTAAACCAGGGCTGGAAAGGTGCAAGGGTTATTATAGTGGGACCTCCCTGCACTTGGTGAGAGGATGAGTTTGTTCCCAGAATAAGAGATCACAGAATATCCTGAGTTGGAAGGGACCCTTGAGGATCATCTAGTCCAACTCTTGGCCCTGCACAGGACACCCCCAATAATCACACCTTGTCTGAACACTCCTTGATCTCTGTCAGGCTTGGGGCTGTGACCACAGTTCCAGTACCCAAACATCCTCTGGGGGAAGAATCTTTTCCTGATATCCAACCTAAACCTCCCCTGACACAGCTTCAGGCCATTCCCTTGGGTCCTGGCACTGCTCTGATCCTACAGCTCCTTCTCAGAATCCCAGACAAACCCACAGGGATGGACCAAATCAAGTCCTCACTGAGGGATCAATGGACATGCACCAACACCAAGGCAAGAGAGGGAGCTGAGCACCAACCCCTGCACCTGCAGCTCCCTCCCAGGCTAGGCTGGGGCTGATGGTGCTTCAAAAGGCTGAGAAAAATCAACTAGGGCTGCAAAGCTTGGCCTGAAAGGACAATTCCCACCTGGTCCCTGTGATCAGACCCTGATGCATGAGCACGGATTACCCTGATGTCACTCCAGAAAAAATATATGCTCTTAAGTCACTTCTTCCTTTTTATCCCGTGCCATCACTGTGTTATATTACAAAAGTGTTCAATCACATTTTACATTCATTTATGGCCATTCCTGCCCAGCACCATGTGCTGAGTGTTTCCCATCTGGACATTCCTCACATGAGGCAGCACAGGATGACTTCAAGGCAGGCTAAGCTAGTCCATACCCACTCAGTTTGGCCCTGGGTCTGAATTTCAGAGCTAAAAATATCTTTCCATCCTTGCAAGCACCAGGCCAGCTGCATGCAGGCAGGGAGGGATGTGCACATTGTACACTTAGGGGTGGAAAAACCACAAACTTCCTCACGTGACGTGGCACATTTGGCCTGGAGAATTTGCTTTTCTCTGGGGAGACAAGTCTTCAGCTGTAGTCAGTTCATGAGATAAAAATAGGTCAGATCTTGTTTCCCTTCAGGGTTCTGGGTTGTCTTTTCTCTTTGTGCTGGAAAAACCCTCCCTGGTATCCCAGGAAGCTGAATCTGGGATTTCCCTGCATGTACTGCAAGATGAGCAACCACCTGCACACTCAGCTGTGCCTACCAGCTCACCTGGGATCAGTGGCCCTGGAATTTGGAATGGAGAGGCTGGAATTTGCTCTGCTGGCTGCAATCCATCCATCCAACCCCAAATTTCCAGCAGAGCACCTCACACACTCACTGGTGCTTCACCAGAGTCAATGGGATGCTGAGTATTCCCTGTCTTCTGTGTGGAGTGTTGGCAAACACGGATTTGACTGTTGCTAAGCTACATGGAGCTGATGGGTGAATGAAGGGGTGTGCAAGCTCAGATTCCTAACCCAAGGAGTGAGGAATGGGGGTTGTCTGTGGACAGGGAGCCATGGGACACACTGCTCACAGCACAGCCAGCAAACACCGACGGCTGCATCATCCTGCTGGGGCTCAAAACCCAGGGATACCCCAGGGGGAGGTGGGAGAAAGCACCCAAGGATGCTTGAAGATGTGTCTCTTAAGATGCTGAAGGCTTTAAAGAGCTTAGCCCCTCGCTGCAAAAATCAAAATCCAATGCTGTTATGTAACTCCCTCTGAAGCTTCAAACAGCTCTTGGGATTAAAAGAAAAGAGGGAAAGATTTTAATCTGGAAAACCCCTCAACCATCAAAGTAGCCAAAAAAAAAAAAATCCTAACAAACAACAGCATTTCAAACACAGCTAATAAAACTCACACCCTGAGCAGAGGCAAAGTGCAGTGCAGCTGAGCTGGAACCCTTGGCCTTGGTGTCTCCCCAAAGGTCAAGGTTTGGGGCCCACCAAGGTCAGGGCACAGCCCTGGGTGTTTGCCTGCAGCTTCCGTGCCAGGGAGGCTTCCCCTTCACTTTTTCTTTCCCTCCCACTGTTATTTAATGAATTAAACCTAAACAGTACTCATAATAAACCTTCCCAGGAGGTAGGAAGGAAAGATGCCTCCAAACGATGATTCTCGTGGGAGGATTGATTCTCCCTCCAGTATCTCAGCTCAGAGCCTCAGACCTCAGCTCACCAGTCTGACCTTTTGTTCAGCTGGTGATGGCCTTGCCAGCATGGACAGATGTCTCCCCATGTCACATCACCCACCCTGCAAACACCTTCAGGCACCAGAGCATGAACCAAGACAGGCAGCTCAACATGTTTCCAGCTGAGAAGCTCCTCCATCACCCCACACAGATTGTTTTCCTGGGAGTTGGTGGTGTTAATGCTACAGAAAACCACAGCATTTCATGGCAGGTGCTTGGACTGACCTAGGGCCAAGGAAGAGCTGTCACATTAGCCTGACTGGGGAAGGTTTTTGTGGTTATTTCTCATTGGAGACACTTTTCATGTCACAGGGTTTTACAGCAAGTGTTTTCTGTCTCCAGAGCAACACTGCTACATTAGCACAGAGACCCTCAGTGCATCTCAGTGGGGGAAGGAGAACCAGTTTCCTGGGATAACTGGGCTCCTGGCTCTCCTGCCATGGCCACCAACATTGGGAGCAATTGGTGCCTCTGTACAAACCCCTCTTGGCTAGATTCAGAGTGAAGAGCACCAGCAAGAGCTCTGCAGGTTCTGGGACCCAGAGGGTGATGGTATTTGAAGAGCACAGGCTCTGCTCTCAAGGAACAAGTGGCAGGACAAGAGGAAACACCTCAGGTTGTGCCAGGGGAGGTTTAGGTTGGATAGAGGAGGAGGAGGAGAAGAGGCTCAGGGGTGATCTCATGGCTCTCTCCAACTCCCTGAGCACCTCATGCTGCACATCCCACCTCAATATCTGGGTCCTGATCCAGCCAGCAGCCAAGAACCAACAGCCTCTCACTCTCTCCCCCACCAACGGGATGGGGGAGCGAATCAGAAGGGTAAAACCTACAAAAACTCATGGGTTGAGATAAAGACAGTTTAATAGAGGAAGCAAAAGCTGCACACACACACAAAGCAAAACAAGGAATTAATTCACTGCTTCCCACAGACAGGAGGTGTTCAGCCATCTCCAGGAGAGCAGGGCCCATCACGCGTAACGGTTCCTTGGGAAGACAAACACCATCACTCCAGATGTCCCTCCTTCCTCCTTCTTCCTCCCACCTTATACACTGAGCATGATGTCCTGTGGTATGGAATATCCCTTTGGTCAGTTTGGGTCACCTGTCCCAGCTGTGTCTCCCCATAATCTCCCATGCACCCCTACCTTCCTTGCCAGTGTGGCAGTGTGGAAAGCAGCAAAGGCCTTGGCCCTGTGTAAGCTCTGCTCAGCAATAACAAAAACATCTCTGCATTATCAACTCTGTGTTCAGCACAAAACCCAAACATAGCCTCATACTAGCCTCTGTGAAGAAAGTTAACTCTACTTCAGCTCAAACCAGCACAACACCCAAACCTTCCTTTGCTCCCTATCTTCATTACAGAAGACAGCAACATCAGGTTTTTAGCTACATCTGAAGTCTTAAATAATTTTCAGCCCTCTGGAACACTCAGCAAATGCCCCAAATCAGTATTTGCCTTTTGAAGAGGGGCACACAGGAGGATTCACCACTGGGGAGAGCTCAGCAGCTGTGAACAGATGTGTCCTTAGGCCACTCCAAACCCAATTGTCATTCAGCACCATGACCCACTGCTGCCCTGACAGGAGCAGACATGCACAGCTACATCTATTACAGCAAACTAGACAAGGTCAGGGCACATGAGCAAACTCCAGCACAGAATTACACATACTTTTAAGCTACTGGCAGATATTTGTCACTGCCTCAGACCACGAGGAGCAGCCTCCTGGCCACAGCCAGACCCTGGAGGGCTACATGGGCCAAAGGACTCTTAATCATTGAATCCCAGAATGGTTTGGGTTGGAAAGGAGCTTAAAGATCATCTAGTTCCACCCTCTGCCCTGGGCAGGGACACCTCCCACCAGAGCAGGTTGCTCAAGGCTTTATCCAGCCTGGAATGAATACTGCCTTGCTCAACCTCTGGACAGTTTTGGAGGAGGTACAACAAATCCCCCTTACCTGTCTCCCTGCACACCAAACTTCAGTGCCTGAAGTGTTTTTACATCCCATTTCCAGTCTCTTGGTAGCGTAGGGAAGAAAGAGGAGGTCACTGCGTGGGCTTGAGGAGCAGAGGGCGAGGGCACTGCTGCTGTGGTGGCTCACATGGCATGTGGACACACAGAGGCTGGAGAAAGGGCAAAGAACAGTGGGAAGAGCTCAGTGAGATGTCCTACCTGTGGTTCTACACTATCCCTCATGCCACCAAACATCCTGCTGGGCCAAAGGGACTGGGTAACACAGCACACAGCCTTGAACCTACCTCTGACAGCCACCTCATTGCATCTTTGTCCACTTCCCAACCCAGGAAGCTCCTGTGAGCTGCCTGCAGGACATGCCCAACACTCAAGGCATGAGAAGGAGGAATGGGAAGAGGAGGAATGGAGAGAAAGTAGGAGGTTGTGGGGTGTGAGGAGCCAAGATGGTTGTTTCCAGCCTGGGAGGAGCAAGTTGGCACTTGGAAAGCAAAGCAGCAAGCAGGCACACAGGGGATCTGGGGCAATGCTCTCCAGGGTCACAGCCAGGACACACCACAGCCTGGATGGGGCAGATGTGATGATGGGGCATGTGTGAGGGGAGGCTGAGGGGATATCCTGGCTCTGGTGCCTCCCCCTGCCACCCAAGCTGGCCAGACTGGGGAAAAGAGTGTGCTGAGAGATTTTCAGTGCTGTCTGTCACCATGGAAACCCCTTCCCCAGCATCCCAGCTGGCCAGGGATGCTCCTGTTGTGGGGTGGCCACAGAGCCCCAGGAGAGGACCAGCCCCTGGGAAGGGCATGGGGCAGGAGGAGCAGAGAAGGGATGTCCCTGCCCCTCAGAGCTCTGTGAGCAGGACAGGATCAATCTGCACATCTCAGCCCTGGGAATGGCATATTGATCTCTGCCTTAGCCTTGGCACTAAGTGGGAAGGTTGGGAAGCCTCTGAGGAGCCTGCAAGGGCATCCTGGGAGACAGGAGGTGTCAGCCAGGGATGCTGCCAGCAGAGAAAAGGTCAGAAGAAAACTCCCTTTGGCCATGTACTCTGGAGTTACCCATCCCAGGGTATCTGCTCCTGGAGACACACAACCAGGAGAGCTGCTGGCTCAGGCCAGCAGAGCTGGGGTGAAGGCAAGGAGAGCAGGACAGTTAATACAGCCACACAAAATACCCTGCTTAGCAGGGCATCATGCATCAGATGTCCTCATGCATCTGCCCACCATGGCACCCTCTGAGGACATCTGGTCTCTCCTGCCCACCCTATGCTGCAGCCAACACTGTTCTGGGCACAGAAAACCACCCAAACCCCAAAGTGTGTTCAGAGGGAGCAGTACAAATCCCCTTCTGCCTCAGGAACATGATGAAGGGAGGATGGATATGACATCCAGATCCCACTTCCACAGTCTCCCTCTCCTCCACCACCTCAAACAGCTACTCTAAGTCTTTGCAAGACAAGATCTGCAGGAAAAAAAGCTTTGGGGCAACACCATTGTCTCCTGGAGGTGCTGGAGGTGGCAAAACCCACCTTGACCCATGCTCGAGGTTTTAGGTTGCTGCTCAGTTGTCCTCAAGGCAAACTGAGCTCCTGCTTGATCAGGATCTACATTTTGTAGGTGTTCCTGTCTTTCCAACATGTTCAGGCTTTGTGTTTGTTTTGTGCCACGCAGTATTTATTGTGTGTTTGCTGCTGTGTTTTACCCAACTGCGAGAAATATGTAAACAGCAAATGATCAAAGCAATAGATCTTTTCGATGTAAAAGCAGCAAGGCAGATGGAGTTAATTAACGAAGATGTTTAGCAAGACTAGGGTTTAGCTCCTATGCAAACAGGTTGTTCCCAGCAGCATCAATCCGAGCCAATCAACAACTTGTGGGGGTGTAAGAAATGCTGCTTTGTTCCTTCCTTTCCATTACAAAGAGCTGAGGAAAAGTTTTGTTTGTTGCTATTTAAGCCTGGTGAGAGGGTTTGAATTAACAACACCAAAAGGTAATTCTCTGCCTGGGCTGGAAACATCCTTGTCTCTCGATCCTGTAGCTTAAGGCAAGAGAGCAGTTGAGTATCTAAAGCCAATTCCATCCTCAGCCTCTTTTCTGAGCTTGCCAACCAGGGAGTTAATTACGGCCAACAGTAACGACGTGGACATTGCTGCGTAACTGTATCCAGCCAAGAAGCCTCTTCCCTATCAGATGATAATTCAGGGTGTTTTGTCAGTTTTTATTTTTATTCTACAAGATATTACCAGACATAAACCCTTATGATGCTCCCAGTGACACCCCTTCAATCACTCTGCTCTGAGATCCAGATATAACTCGGCTTTACAGGCCAGTTTTATGCCACGGATTATTGATCAATTATCTGGCTCGGGCTGCAGCAGGTTGGACACCAATCCCTGCTTGGCCAGCAAGAGGAGCTGACAGACTCCTCCAGGACAGCAGGGAGGGATGCAGACCCACAGTGTGCAGTTCCTGGGGGCTGTAGTGATGGGTCCCATCAGAGAATCAGAGCATTTTAGGGGTTGGAATGGAGCTCAGAGATCATCCAGCCCCAACCCCTGCCCTGGGCAGGGACACCTCCCACCAGAGCAGGTTGCTCAAGGCTCATCCAACCTGGAATGAAACACTGCCAGGGTTGGGGCAGCCACAGCCTCCCTGGGCAACCTGGGCCAGTGTCTCAGCACCCTCTGAGTAAAGAATTATTAAATAGGTCACACTTGCCCTTTCTGGTTCAAGAAGAGAATGGCTCCATTCTCCAGGGCAGGCTCTGTGTCCAGGACTCTCTGCCAGGCTGTGCCTGTCCCAGCAGCTGTGGCTCACAGGTGGTTCCCATGGGGAACCTGTGGATTGAGTCCCTGGAATTCTTGCAGAGTTAGCTACAGCTCCAGTTGCCATGTCTGGCAGCAGGAGAAGGGAACTGGACCTCACATCTCCTGTTGGTGAGGAACCTCAGACCAGCTCCTGTGGCAACGTGACCTTCAGCCTGCTCAGCTTTTACCTCTCCTTTCCCTTATCACACTGGATGGAGAGATGGGATTTGGAGTTACCAAAGCCTGGATGACTAAATGCAGGTAGTGCTGCACATAGCAGGGTCTGGAAAGCTCCCACAGTGGCATCTTCTGCCCTCTGTAGCTATGGAGGGTCTGTTCACCTTGACAGACCAGCAGGAGCTAAAGGGCTGGTCACAGCCCTCACCAACCCTCTCCTGGCTATTGTGAAAGGACCTTCTCTGGAGTTGGCAATACAAGGCTGCAAAATATATCCAAGCCCACCAAATCTGCCCTTTTACCCACCTCTTTTTCCACAAAAACGTGGGAGATGAAGATGAGTGAAGTCATCATCCAGCCACTGACCTCCATCATCCCACAGCCAGAAACTTTCTTGCTTTGAGAAACACTCAACTTGGCCCTTGTGCAGCTGCTAACGTGGCAGAAGACTCAGAGGAGATCTTTATCCAGGAGAAACACTCTGATTTGGTGTTTATCCTTGCTCTGGTTATTATAGACCTGTTTGTTTGGAGAGAAGATGCTCAGCAACCCCAAGGTGTTGTCCTCTGTCAGCTGCTGTGGCCATACCAGGCTCTTGAGAGTTGGCAGAGACACAGGGAAAGAAAACATCAGGGTAATTGCATTTTATGGTTGTACCACCCACTCTTATCACCTCCAGCTGGGAACTCTTGAATCAATGCTGCTTCTGCCTCCAACTCCCCCTCCAGCACATCAAACACACCATTTGAAGGAGTTTAAATACTTCTCTTGCAGCCAGTGAGTCATTTATTTCCATGTCTCTCCAGACTCTGAGCTCAGACAAACACAGGTTAGGATGCACAGAGTTCAGACTTTCCCTGCATGGAGGGGACAGGGCTGAGAGCAGCAGTTTGTAATTCAGAACTTGGTTAATTGAGCCTTGACCTCCTGAGTGTGTCAGAGTTGTCCCTTAGCACAGGCCCTGAAGGCAGAGCTCAGGAATGGTGTTTCCCAGGAGGCTGGGAAGGAAGAACTCTTTCTCCTCAACCCCAACGTGTCTGTGACCACATTGAGGCCGTTTGGTCCTTCTGGCAGAGCCACAAACCCTCAGCAGGGCTCAGGGACATTTCAGCCTCCCAGGGTGGGTATGGGGGAGTCAGACTGCAGGTCCTCACATCACCACACTCCAACTGCTTTTCCTGAGGCCTGGAACATAATAAAGAATGTTGATTTTGTTCCTTTTCCCTCCACTGAGTCCCTTAGCCAAGAGAATGGCATGAAATGAAAGCAGGTTAGAGAGAATTTCCCTGGCAATATTTCACACTCCCCCTAGTCTGTTCTTTCCTACTGAGGATTCCCAGCCTGAATATTGAGTAACCTGAGCTTCAAAACACCCTGGGAGGTGATGGATTGCTGCTGAATGCAGGCTGAAGTTTTAAGCCAACAATTACTTTTCTCTGAAGACTTTTTTCCCCCACCAGAAACCAGGGAACAAAACACCTTTAGATTGTTTTTATGCACAATGCTGTGTGGTAACTGGAATCTTGCAGGGCTGTTGGGTTATGAATAGCTCTCATCACTGGGGGGGGGAAATATGGCCAGTGCCATGGTAGTATTTTTTTCTCCATGATCCTACTGTATGTGCAGGGGATTAATCACCACTCTTAAGAAGGCTCAGAGCTGAAATGATTAACCTCTGAGCAGGAACCTGATTTCAAAACGAAGGAGGCCACTTAGAGCCTGTCTTGGAGCCCAGAGCCCTCACCTTCTCCCTCCTCCCCAGCAGCAGGAGGAAATGAGCCTCCCCAGGGCCAGCTGAGATGGACCTCTGCCAGGATGAATGTCTCTGTACTGCTGTAAATCAACTTCTCCCTGGGGGAAGGGATTGCTGGAGAACCAGAGGGTGAAATCCAGGAGAAGGGCATGGAGGGGCTGAAGATACCTCCAGGGCAGAACAGAGCATCAGTTTGGTGTTTCTGCTGCTTGTTTTTTAACTTGTTGGATGTCAAACTTTGCCAGATTGTACATCACACACCCCCAAAATACATAATCATTTCAAAACAGGCCAAAAAACCTCAACACAACCACGTTAAACACATCTAATAAAAGGTGGAGGGTCATGAACATCCCACAGGCAACTTTTGAGGGTCTTTGGGGACCTCTTTGCCTACTCTCAGCACCTCAGAGTCTTGAGGAGGTGCATTGCACTGGTCCAGGCTGAGACCCAAGGGAGCAGAGCAAGCAGCACACGATCCCACAGGGCATCAGGGACAGCCACGACAGGTACTCTGATCTTGTTAAATCAAGCTGGGCAAAGTGGTTATTTGGGCTCTGCTGGTTCACACCTGCAGAGCTCAAGGGCAGAGCTGCTGAGGCACTTCAGCTTTGTGATGAAGCACAGGTGTCCCAGGGAGGACATGGTGACCTGTGCCTCCAGGACAGATCAAACCCAATTCCTTACTTCAGCCTGTGCAAAGCAAAGCTCAAAAATAGGAGAGAAACACACAGAGAAACTCACACCAGCACAGAGCCCATTCTCAGTGGGTGGATTAAACATTCCATGCCCACACATTCTCTCCTCCAATGCCTACAGAGCATTTTCCAGCCTCACAGAGTTATTTCCATCAGGTTGGGGAAATGGAGGCATGAAAAGGCTCAAGGATTCACACGGCAGTGCTCAAAATAGACACACAGAGCCTGATGATAGAATCCCAGCAGCACTGAGGTTGGAAAAGACCTCCAAGCTCATCAAGTCCAACCTGTGACCCATCACCACTTTGTCAGCTAGATCAGAGCACTGAGTGCCATGTCCAGGGGCAGGTTGACATGGTGGTGTTAGGTCATAGGTTTGACTGGATGATCTCAGAGGTCTTTTCCAACCTGATTGATTCTGGGATTCTGTGAAACTCACCATCTGGAGTATTCAAAAAACACGTGGACGTGGCACTTGAGGCCATGGTTTAATGGTGAACATGGTGGTGGTGCTGGTGGACAGCTGGAGTTGATGATCTTAAAGGTCTTTTCCAGCCTTAATGATTCTATAACCTCGTGCATGGAGTCCCCTCAGACCTGCAGGAACCTCACTGGACAGCACCAGGAAAGGCCATGAAGACCTCCAGCTCCAGCAGACTGACCCCAGGGAGCAGGAGGTGCCCACAAGAGACAGCAGAACCTCTCTGGGGAGCCCTGAGTCCCTGAGCTTTGGTGCACACGGATTTAACACACTCTGTGGCTCCTTGGTAACAGCAGCCCAAGCTGCAGCAATCAGCTTGTTCTGAGTCCCCAGAAGTGCTGTGATGTCAGATTCAAAAGCTTCCATTTAAAGAAAAAAACCCCCACAACAAGGCCAGCCTACTGGTGATTCACAGTGCTGCTGCTTCCCAGGCTCCCTAACGGGTGCCCTCTCCATCCCAGGGCACTGAGGGAATGATTCCTCCAGGCCAGGCAGATCCCAGCACACACTCTGCTTCCCAGAGCATCATCCACTCCAGAGCCTCAAGGGGATTCACACCCAGCTCTGGTTTTACTGAGCTGTTGAATATTCCTTGCTGCTGACACTGCCTCTCTCCCCCCTCCTCTCTCTCCAGCAGTTTCCCCCCAACCTGCAAGAACAAAGAGCACAGGTTCATATTTGCTGGGACATTCCCAAATTGCTCCTCCACTGGGACCAAGGAACAGCAGCTGGGAGATTTCCCTCCCATTTGATGCTAAAAAAGGAGTTTTCCTGCTATCAGTGTGTCCCATCTACCTGCTCCAGCCTCACTTGTGTGTCCCACACTCAGCACTTCCCACTGCTCCTGCTAACAACACCAGGATCAGCTTCTTCAGTGCAAAATCACAAATACATCCATGCTCTGTTCCTCTTCTGTGCTCCTGGAGCTGCAGTGAGATCCTGATCACAGACTTCTCTCTGCAAATGGGAATTTTTCCAGGCAAAGGCAGAAGTTTTTCGTTAGTCCACCTGACTCCAGGAGTGGGACCTTAAGAAAACCAGAGCTCACCAGGCCTTTCCCTGCCCATGAGCACTCAGTGGCTCTGTCAGACCTCACTCACCTCTGCAAACACCTGGACAACACATCAGGCTCTGCTGTTCAAAGGCAGCTAGGGTGGAACATAGATTTCTTGTTTGCTTGCTGTTTAAGAGAGTCAGATCAGAAGACATTCAAGCTGACTTTGACCTTTTCAAAACAGCCCAAGTACTAATAACATTAAAACTGAGAGGAGGAAAAATCCTCGGTACCTGACAGAAGAAATAGGGGAGAGACCCAGTAAATCCTCATGCCTAGGAAAAGTGGTTCCTGTCTATTAACTCATCTCCTTGTCCCCTCTATCCTTCACCCACTGAACCCTTTGCAGATCTAATCCCTATCCCACAACCAAATAAACCTGTGAACAACACTGCAAGGAGATGAGCTGGTTCAAGGGATGTGAGAATTTCTGGCTATCAGGTTTTATGGAATAGTGGACTCCAGTATGTGCCAAGTCCCTCCCAGCCCTGCTATTTCTATAGCAGCAACAGATGAACATGAATTAGAACCTGCTTAGCTTGCAATTTACTTGGGGATTCGATCTGCTTCTTGCAGTTCCTCCCAAATGAGCTCTTGCAGTGTGATCATCAGCCCTCACTTAGGGACCATGGGGACAGCTGCTCTGTCCCCATCCACCCACGGGACCTGCAGAGGAAGGAGGGAGAGTTTTCCTGTGTAGGGTGGGCAGAAAATAACTCTGATTTCTTGTGACACATGAGCAGAAAAAAATTCATCTCCGGGTGCTGATTTGCACCCGAAGCTGGTAGAAATGGTTCCAGGCCACATTGGATGGGGCTTGGAGCAACTTGGGCGGGTGGAAGGTGTCCCTGACCACAGCAGGGGGTGGAACTGGATGAGCTTTAAGGTTTCTTCTAACCCAAAACATTCCATGATCCCATGTTTCTGTGACATGGCTCTGTTGAGCCAGCAGTGCAGCTCACGGGTGAAGGGATGTGTGGGATCAACCCTCATCTCCCAAGGGCAGCAATGACACTTCCAAATGGTGACCCAAGCAGTGTCCCCACCCAAAAGGTGTCCTCAGCAGCCTGAAGGGTCTGTAAAACCTTTGCAGCAAACAGCAAATCACTGCTGGGCAATCTGCTGCCTTAGGTCATCCCTGACTCTGGCACAAGCACTTCATGTCATCAGAAGGTGGCTCAGAAGTTTTTGGGCACAAGACCTCTATAAACAGGGCTGTTCGGGTTGTTTTTTCCTCCAAACCATCCCATTCTGAGCTATGTCAGATGCTGCTTCCTATCCAGGAGGGTAAAGGGTTAACCCAGCAAGGGGCTGCTGCAGCACCAGATCCAAGGTGCTCCCTCCAGCACTAAGGCTGAGCTTCTCTTCCCAGCAGTTACTGGCTTGAGAGAGAATCAAACTAATTACCTTAGTAATTACCAAACTAATTACCTCTCTAATTACCCGGTGTCTTTGTTCACATGGAGCTTACATTCTTGCAGAGGAGCCCTGGCTCAGTGCCTCATGATCTCTGGGAACCTGCTTGGCTCTTTGGCAAGGACTTGTAGACCCAGGTCCTCTTCACACCATGGTCTTCCTCCCACCATGGTCAGGATGTCTTGTTCTTCTACAGGGAGGGGTAGATGTTGACCCAGTCCCTTGGCTGGTGAGCACTGATAATCAACCTAAAGATGCTCTTGCCCCAGGCCCTGTTTGATACTGCTCCCTGTGATGAGAACAGCAGCTGAGAGCAAGCAGGAAGGTGACTCGAGATGACAGACACAGAGCTGGAAACAGCAGGATGCTCCCCCAGCAAAACATCCCTGTCAATGCACCTCACCTCCCCAAGCTTACTCCCTTTTCATCTGCTAGACCTCTAATCTTGCCTTGGGCTCTCCAGAGCTGAGGTCTGGGAGTCACTCACTGCTCTCTTGAACTTCAGTGTGACCAGGGGTGCTCAGGCCAGAGAACAGCTCTCAGCTCCTTGAGGAAGTCACTGTTTGCACAGCAGGAACACAACTGGTTCCACCATGCTGGGCATGACCTGCAGAGGATTCCTCCTAAGCCTGAGAGTGACCTGGAACTCCACCTGGAACTCCATTTGGAACTCTTTAGAGTCCCTCAAGAAGGGCACAGGATCTAAAAGAGAACAAAGCAGTGACCAAATGAGCTGCAAAATGTATCCCAACTGTAACTATCTCCACATTAAAGCTAATTCCAACTATTGCTTAAAACTGCACTGCAGGGACAGGATGCAAAACCCCAAACCCTCTCTGCAAGGTGGTGTGATCTGTCTCAGACACACAGAGCTGCTGAGGAAAGAAAGTCTAGAGCTTCAAAGAGTCTCACACTGCTAAATTACACCAGTGGGAGAGCTGTGATTATTTTGACACCATTGAGAGATGTGTGATTTGTTCCACAGCCACTGAGCAAAGAACAATGAAAGGCTTTGATTCAGCTGTTACAATCCTGCATTTCGCATTTAAAGCCCTGGGTAACACTGCCCTGTGGTTACAGCTGATCAGAGCTTGGGAACCACCATGGAGAACACCTGAATGCACCCAGAGAATACTCTGCCACGGGCAAAGGAGTGTCACACCTTCATCTGCCATCCCTGGAGATGTCACTCATCAGCCCTTCTGAGATCAGGATCCACTGAGATGAGTTCAGGTGTTCCCAACTGGCTACAACTTCCTATCAGGGAGATGTAGAGAGCAATAAAGTCTCTCCTGAGCCTCCTTTTCCCCAGGTTGAGCTCCCACAAGCTCCCTCAGCCTCTCCTCATTGACTCACTCTCCAGACCCCTCACCATCTCCACTGCCCTTCCCTGGACACACTCCAGAACCTCAATGTCTTCCTTGAAGGGCCCAGAACTGCAGTTCTGCTTTAAAGTACAAAGTTGTCCACAAGAAGGAGGGTTTTAACATCCCCACCCAGTTTGTCACCATCAGCATCCCCCAAGCTGCAGCCACACATGTCATCCTGCTGATACAGAGATGTTCAAAGCACACAACACCTCCAACAATGTCTGAGACACAGTCGGAACAAAGCAGGCAAGACTGACTCCCATTGCTCAAGGCTGTCAGGATGGGAACCCAAGGAACATTTGGCAGGAACAGAGACCTTCCTTCCCGACACAGCTCCTCTCTCCTGGCTGTACAGAATCATCTGGCCTGAAAAACGTCTGCTTTTCCTCTATGCTGCGCTTGGCTGCCAACTCAAAGTCTGGCAAGGATGGATCTGCCAACTTCTTGGCTCTCTGTTACAAAAGAGAACATTACAGAGAAGAATTTGTGCGTTAGCTGATTTGTAAACACTATAGCAAGTCACCGTGTAAACATGTTGCTGGTGTCCCTATTACTTCTCTCAGCACCTGATGCTGAGCTCCAGGATCCTCCTCTCCTAGTGACATTACAGTTGCTTTGTGTGGGGAAAAAAAAGGCCCCAAAAGCTTCTTTTTGTAGCACACAAAAAATAAAAATTAAGCCTTAATTAAACAGTACTCACAAAGCATCTGGATAATTAGGAGAGTCACTGGTAATATTTTGGATGAATAATAAATAAGATCCACAGGTGCACTCACAGTTGTTCAGTAGGATGTGCTTCCAATGCAGCCAATTAGAGCAGCAGAACAGGTAAATAATCAGCAGAAAAGCTCTAGGCATGTTGCTCATTTATGTCACATCATTACTTTTTGGGGGCTGTTTGCCCTTTCATATATCCCACAATGGTTTGGGTTGGAAGAGACCTTAAAGCCCGTTTAGTTCCACCCCCTGCCCTGGGCAGGGACACCTCCCACCAGCCCAGGCTGCTCCCAGCCCCATCCAACCTGGCCTGGGACACTCCCAGGGCTGGAGCAGCCACAACCTCTCTGGGCAACAAGAGGTTGTGCTGCTCCATTCCCAAGTGCTCTCCAAGAAAGGAAGTGGTGGTGCAGGAATCAGAGCACATCACATGGGAACCTCTGAGGTTGCTGTGCTGGAAAACAGTTGGAGGTAAGTACAGACCCTGAGAGCAAGGCTGGCTGTCCACAAAAGTCTGTGCTTTAAAGCTTCAGCAGTAACATCTGCTGGAGAACATGATTGACACAGCAGAGGGAACACCATCAGCCTCCAAGAAGTGGGAAGAGAGACAGACTGCAACATCAATCTTGTGCATAAAATAGATTTATTGTTGGTACAGAGCGAGGCATATTCGTCAGTACTTGAGACGAGTGAGGAGCACAACAGAATCGTTTCCCGTAAATAAAGGCCATGTTACATCTTAAGTGTTGGATCATTAACATCATTCCAGCAGAAGGCCTGGAGAGAGACTTCATTAAGTTACATCATTTGGGAAATAAGTTAAAACATGGTTTACAATTAGACACTGCAAGGGAAACTCTCCCAGGAGCAAGGAAGGAGCTGCGGAGTGAGGAGCAGCGTCCGCTCTGCTCCCGGAGGAACACGTGGTACATACCTGTGCCTTTGACAGAGAGACATTTTTGAGGAGATTCTACAAAGAAATAGCAGCATTTGAAGGATATTTCCCCTTTCTAAGGTCAGTGAAAGGTTCTTTTCTTTCCCTTCCTTCAATCACCAATAAGAGGGTTTCGCTCAGTACCTCCGATGTGCCATTTCCGAAGTAATAAGATCCAGGTCTTGGCTTTTCAAATGGTCACACTGATTGAGCTGGGATGGTTGCTGCCCTTGAAATGGCTCTTCCAGGTCTTCTCTTTATTGGCCTGCCCTGCAAATGGGCTGTCATATCATTCTTGGGGGGAAGAAAAAAGCTCTTCTGCTGGAATTAGTTGATGGTCTTGTGCTTGATTTGGACATTGCCTTTATCCTCCTCTGCCGAGCATGCTCTGCTGCAGAAATGGGCACAGGGGAGGGGAAGACACAGGGAGAAACACACGTTTCAGTAACTCCAAGCTACTCCAGACACTCCCTGAAGTCTGGCTACAATTCCTTCCTGGGATTTGCCATTTTAAAAATCAAAATACAGAACAAAATCCAGTGACAAACACAACATGACAGAGACAAGTGACAGGAGCAGAATGAAGCTATGTGAGGACTCGAGGCAGTGACCTGGAGGCCTGAAGAGCCACAGTCATGATCCCTTTTCATCCATCCTCCTGCTATCATGGCTCTATTGAAAGGAAATTAAAAGGTCTGACCTTACAGTAGGATAAATCCTATTCCCAGCCATTGCAGCCTTGAGGAAACAGATCCTGAAGTCATCCAACACTGAGGATCTCCCCACCTGCTCCTTTCCTGGCTCCTGAGTCATAATCAAAGTCTCAACAGTCTGAACATGCTGCACTGACCTTGGGCTTCACTAGAAGTCATGACTGATTAAGGACTCCCCATTAAAGCAGTGGTTCCAAGGCTGCAGGATGATGTTTGTGTCAGGCACCAGCAGCTGTTGGGATCATCCTCTGAACCAGTCTCACCTGCCTGCAAAGCCTTGCAAAACCATCATGGAATGGTTTGGGTTGGACTTGGCAGTGCTGGGGAAGGGTTGGACTTGACAATCTTCGAGGTATTTTCCAACCTTAACAACTTTCTGGCTGTAAGATTCTCCTGAGGAGCAGGAGGGTGTTCACATGAACAGCTGGTAAATGTCCCTGTGATCACAAACACCCTCCAGAACCCACAGTGGAGAAGGCTGACAAAATCATCTGAGGAAGATTTATGCTCCCTGGGTGTTGTTACAAACCTAAATATGGGCAAGTTTGATTAGCTACCAAAGCCTCCAATCTCAGCCTGATGACATCTGCCTGGAGATTTCCACAAAGCCAAGGAAGGTTCCTTCACCTGGAAGCTTTGTTTTTGCTGTGGGACTACAGAAACTTGCTTGAAGCCACTGTTGGGCTGAATACATCCATTTAACACTGCATAAGCGAATGTAGGAAATTCTCAAGGGAGCTGAGAAAAATTGTGCTGCTTTTGTTTCGTGGCCTAAGGAAGGAAATCTCAGCTAGTTGTTCATCATACACATATTTCTGCCCACAAAATTGCATCTTCAGACAAATGGGAAAGTACCAGGGCTTTACCTGCATTTGGGGGGGGGTTAGTGTTCTACACTGACTTTTGTCATTTAACATCACCTAATAAATTAGGGTACTGAAAATATTTCCCTGGTGTTTCTTCCTAACATCATGGAGGGAACCTTGTTTTGACTCTTCCATAATAAACTTCCTTCAATTATGGCAGTGGGAAATGGTGGCCATAAAAAAAAAAGCCTTTTTGTTGCATCTCAATTCACAGTTTCCAGCTACACTAACTTCACATATTTATCTCTTGGACTAGTAGAACTCCTGGAGGCTGAGGCTAAAATTCTGGAGGCTGAGGCTAAAATCCTGGAGGATGAGGCTAAAGTCCTGGTTTATGCTCATTAGGATGACTGATTAAGGACTCCCCATTAAAGCAGTGGTTCCAAGGCTGCAGGATGATTTTTGTGTCAGGCACCAGCAGCTGTTGGGACCATTCTTTGAAGTCTTTTTCAATCTTACCTGCCTTGCAAACCTCTGAAATTCCACAGTTTACTAGAAAATTAATGCACAGATCCACTCAACCAGAGACTAGTTGTGGTTTTATCTAAGAATTAGGATTTCTTGCAGCACAGGGTAGGGAGAAAATGTCAAACATCACCAACATGGGTATTTTAACAGCCACATTGTCCATATCAGTGGTTGGAAGAGTGGAATAAAATACCACTGGATGGTTCATATTAGTGACTGGTTTGGCTGGAGATACTTCAGCAGCAGCACAAATAAATGCCACATCCAATTTTGGAATCACAGAATATCCTGAGCTGGAAGGGACCCACAAGGATCATTGATCCAACTCCTGTCCCTGCACAGACACCCCAACACTCCACCCTGTGCCTGAGAGCATTGGCCAAACACTCCTGGAGCTCTGTCAGCCTTGGGGCTGTGCCCACTGCCCTGGGAGCTGTTCAGTGCCCAAACACCTCTGGGGGAAGAACCTTGTCCTGATATCCAACCTAACCCTCCCCTGACACAGCTCCAACCATTCCCTCAGCTCCTGTCACTGGTCCCACAGAGCAGAGCTCAGAGCTGTCCCTGCACTGCCCCTCGTGCAGAAGCTGCAGACTGAGCTGAGGTTTCCCCTCAGTCTCCTCTTCTCCAGGCTGAACAAGCCAAGTGACCTCAGCTGCTCCTCACGTGGCTTCATGTGGTCACCAGAGAAACAAGTTGCTGCATTTCCATCCCCTCTGTGCCCCAAACAATCTTTCTGCTCCTACATCTTCTAACCCACCCCAAAGGAAGACAAGTGACAATATCCCTACCCAAATGAACTTCATATCTGAGAGCAAAGCAACACTGAATTCCAGGCAGCACCAGCACCTCCAGCCCCAGCAATCCTGCTATCTTCCCCTTAATGGCTCCATTAGGGAAGTTTTTTCTCTCCATTACTGTTCTAATAAAATGCAAACATTAATAATAGAGTTTAATTTCTCTCTCTGGCTTCTCCTGACTTTGGGAAGAGATTTCAAGGGAAGATACGACAATGTGTCAAACTCCTGTGAATTAACAGCTCTCTGGGCTTTTCTAAGAAGGGGAGAAAAGGACAGATAGAGACATGAGATTACAGACAGGATGAGAAATAAGGAGCACACAGAAGAGAGAGGGAGATAATTATAAGCAAGATAGGGAAGAAAGAGGAGTCAATAAATTCAATTTATGAAAAGCACAGAGTGTGCTCAGCCTGGGCACAAGTGCTCAGCCTCAGCGCCAGGAAATCGGATTAGTTCACTTATTTGCTTTGCAATATCTTGCTCTATTCCCTCTAGCAAATTTGCCTCTTCCTTTGTTTCTTGTAGCCACTGTCAGTTAACTTTTTCGTTTCTGAATCTGCTGCTTCTCCCCCATCCTGTGCCTTCCACCCAAGCAGGCAGAGAAAGTCATTTGGAGTATTTTATAGCAGCATTAAGGAATTATTTCAAAGTAATGTCTGGACTTGTGGGCAAGCAGTGAGTGAAAATAATTACAATTACAGCTGCAGCACAGGGAGGATGAGCTGGAGAGAAATGATGTTCATTAGGAAAAACAATTGCTCCTGCTCACAAATATTTCCATCATAAAAGGCTTTTCCTTCTCTGTCATCAGAAGAGAAACCTCTCAGAGTTCTCATCTTGAAGCATGTGTGAAACAGAATAAGAAACATTTAGGAAACACTTTTAACTACTTGACAGGCTTGGATGAAGATCTTCCAACAAAAAAAAAAGGTGTTTAAAAGGGTTCAAAAAACCTAATGCTCAGATTTATGCAATTTCCTTTTGCTGAACCTTCTGAACATGAATTAATTCCTCATCACAGTCTTCTGAAGAAATCCCTATCAGATACAAACTTTGGTTAGAGCTTAAACACGTATAAGTAATTAATCTCATTTCTTGTTACTTTAAAAAATGAGATAAAATTGTAACTAGAGTAAATTAGTGCTGCAGATGCTGCAAACCACAGTGAGAGTCTAGTCCACTATATACCAACCTAATACATTGTACAAGTGACAGGACAAGAGGAAATGGCCACAAATTGTGTCAGGGAAGCTTAGATTGGATATTAGGGAATACTTTTTCATGGAAAGGGTTGTCCAGCCCTGGCACAGCTGCCCAGGGCAGTGCTGGAGTCACATCTCTGGAGGGATTTAACAGGTGTGAGGATGTGGCACTTGGGGACATGGTCAGTGTGGCTTTGGCAGTGCTAGGAATGGTTGGATTTGATGATTTTAGAGGTTTTTTCCAAACCTAATGATTCCATGAAATGAAAGCTCTCAGGAGCCCAGTGCATGAACAAATGGGCAGGAGAACACATCATGGCAACACAGAATGGGTTGGGCTGGAAGGACCTTAAAGACCATCTGGTTCCAACTCCCTGTCATGGGCAGGGACATCTTCCACCAGCCCAGGCTGCTCCAAGCCCCATCCAACCTGGCCTGGAACACTCCCAGGGATGGAACAACAAATAATCAAGGAAGGTTCTATTAAAGGAGGTGATTTTGGAAGGGACAGGGTGACCTCACTGATCGAGGCACAGCTCCAGCTCTGCCACACTCTCATGTCTCACATAGCACTGGACCATGAGCAGTGCTACCCCCAAAGGATCCTCAGGAATACCAGAGCAAGACTGCAGCAGTGCAACAGCAAAAAGGTCACTGAGGATGATCATTGTCAAAGTCTTACAGCTTTTCTGTCCAGGCAGAATTAACTACAGTGAATATTATTATCATGATCAAACACGAGATGTGCTCACTGGGTCTCTGCTAACACATTAGAACGTGCGACTGCAGATGTTCAAATATTAACTCATATATTTTAGCAGAAATAAAGATCAGTAGAGTTATTTAAGCCCTCTTTACATATCCTGCATATGATCTACAAGCACGTTGCCAACTGCCTTGTTTGAGAACACAGAGCAGGTCAACACACTAGGAAGAAGTTTTTTCCTGTGAGGGTGGTGAGACACTGCCACAGGTTGCCCAGGGAGGATGATCTCTAAGGTCCATTCCAACCCCTTAACATACTATGAAACATATGCACCTCTGAATTTGAAGTCAGCTGGAGAAAAATGAGTAATATTTAGACATTTTAGCTTCTTCTGACTGAAAGATGTACATATTACTGTCATTTTCCCTTATGTTGCACTGATAAAGCATAAAGGTTTGAATCTGCAGTGACACCCATGCCCTAAAAAAATGGAAGAGAGGGTGGAGACCAGATAAAGGGCAATCTTAGACCCTCAGAGAACATGAGGCAGAATAATGAAGGATTCCAGCTGGTGAACAATCAGGTTTGAGGCATCCCTCCATGTTT
>NW_008664614.1:102304-102891 GCF_000695815.1 Acanthisitta chloris | reverse complement strand
ACCTGCAGATAGCAGGAACCATCTGCCAACAGTGAGAGCTCTTACACTAAACAACATCTTCCCAAGGGAAGAGATGGAAACCTGAGCATTTAAACAAACTCCAAGTGGTCTCCACAGAGTTTGTGTGAACACACACACAGGGAGGTGCTTAAGCATGTAAGAAGGACTAAGTGGATAATGTGATAGTCTTCCTCTCTTCATCATTCCCTCATTATCCATTGGGAAGAGATCTAACTCACCTGTTTGGCATGGTTGACACAGTGCAGGTACTGGCTGGCCAGGGCAGAGCAGCTGAGAGTCTCCTGAGCGTGCTGCCGGTAACACTGGAGGATCTTATCCTGCAGATCAGCACAGATCGGGTGAGACTCATAGCGCCTGCAAGAGAAAAGAACATCACGGTTAGCTCTCCAAAGGATTTCAGGACAGATGAAACTCCTTCCATCATCATCACCACCATTATTGAATCACAGGATGGTCTGGGTTGGAAGGACCTTAAAGATCATCCTGTTCCACCCCCTGTCATAGGCAGGGACACCTTCCCTAGACCAGGTTGCTTCAAGCCCCATCTAACCTGGCCTGGCACACTT
>NW_008664614.1:95362-102256 GCF_000695815.1 Acanthisitta chloris | reverse complement strand
GGAAGGACCTTAAACATCATCCTGTTCCACCCCCTGTCATAGGCAGGGACACCTTCCATAGACCAGGTTGCTTCAAGCCCCATCTAACCTGGCCTGGAACACTTCCAAGGGAAGAAATTCTTGATTATGAGGGTGGTGAGACACTGGCACAGGTTGCCCAGAGCAGCTGTGGCTGCTCCATCCCTGGGAGTGTTCCAGGCCAGGCTGGATGGGGCTTGGAGCAGCCTGGGCTGGTGGGAGGTGTCCCTGCCCAGGGCAGGGGGTGGGACTGGATGATCTTGTAGGTCCCTTCCAAACTACACTATTCTTGATTCTATGAGTCTGATTGTTATTTTGCTGGTTGGCCAAGGCAGATCTCCTTTAGTCCAATAAAGCAATGAAAGAGGAAGAACAAAACTGTTCCTTGAGGGAGTTGACTTCTTGACAATCATTCAAGATGTAGCACTAAGAAAAAGAAGGTCAAGTCACCTTGATTTTACAGTACGTACCTATACAAAACATCCTTCTTTCTCTTTTCCTTCATCACCCAACATCTGTGAAAGGCCTAAAACAGAATTTCAGTGCAGTCCCAGGGGCTTACACACTTTATGATCTCCAAGTTCAAACTTCTGTAGACTCTTACAGATGAGGATTTTCCCTTAATCCCTCCTCTGCTGATATCAGCACACACTTCAAAGGCATCACAATGTACAACCATCCACTACTGCACACTGTCTGATGATGGCAAGGTCTGTGCTGGGCTGGAGAACAAGAGGAAGCACCACGTACACTCTCTGTAGACATAAGACTCCCAGTGGTGATGATTTAGGTCCAACTAAACCAGAGCTCGTTTTAAATGGCTGAAACCCTAGTGTGGATTGATAAACCAATACAATAGACCATGAGCTAACAAAAACTACACAGGGCAAATCTTGCTGTGCCTTTATTCACAAGTGATTTTATAGTGACTTCTATATAAAGGTGAAGAGAGAAGGAAATGAGCTGCTGTGCCCTCACTACATAAATTCTGTCGATGCATTGAAAGCCATTTCACTGGTTGTGCTCTCTAACCCATGGTAAAGAGTTTTTGATTGCCTTTTTCCCAGAGCCATGCCATGAGTGACCCAAATCCATGTATTATCCCTTCTTTGAATGCTTCAGTGGATTCTGTACGTTGCCAGCCACGTTGGAGCCCTATCAGACATGTCATTTCCTGCCCCTCACTTAGTTCTTTTCAGACCAAGACTTTTCACTGGTGATTTTTCATGCTCAACCCTGTCCTTCCAGGCATTGCAGACCTGATGCAGGTCAATGTGCTCAGGACCACTTCCTTCGAGTCAACAAAGTCCATTTCCTTGGATTAATCTGTCGAAGGCGAACGCCGACTCCGTATTGATCTGCTGTGCTTCTTACACCACCTAATGCTCCATCTGTACTTTGGGGAAAACACTAAATGAGATTCCTGGCTGACATTAGATGGCCATAAACCACGGGCTGCAGGATCTCCAGTGCAGGACAGAAGGCTCCACTGTGCTTTATGGTAACCCCAGTGAAGGGTTTGCCATTGATTTCTGTTGATGATGGATGAGAGGACTCTCTGATGGTCAGAACCAACCAACAGCAAGGAAACTCTCCAAAGGGGAAGGAAATATCTCCCGAACACAAAACTTCCTATGATTAGATTAATTATTTCTTGGGTTATGTGGTAGGAAGGAATTCCTGGCTGGGAGGTGCTGAGACACTGGCACAGGTTGCCCAGAGCAGCTGTGGCTGCTCCATCCCTGGGAGTGTTCCAGGCCAGGTTGGATGGGGCTTGGGGCAGCCTGGGCTGGGGGGAGATGTCCCTGCCCATGTACAACGTCTTTAAAATATACTGATTTATTCACTCACTTGAGGATTTCACAACTGCACTGAAGGACAAACACAAACCTAGGAGTGAAGGAGGACTTGCCAGGGAACACTGACAGATCTCCATCTCAGTAACTCCTTCACAGAATCAACACAGTCAAAATCTAAAGTGCCCTTCTGATCCAAAGTCACTATGAGCAGCCTGAGCTGCACCTTGTGCTATGTAACACACCAGGAACGATGTAGGTTTGTTAATTTTACACTTCCTTGATGTGCTTTCCCTTCTCCAGCTGCTCCTCAAGCCCCTCACGTGCCAGCAGAACATCCCTGTGTGCTGGAATAAACCTCTGAGGGAGCTCTGCACCCACCTTTTCCATCAGGCTGATGCACTGCAACCTCAGAAAGGTAATAGGATGAAAACACAAAGGAAAACGAGAGAGAGGGATTCTTAAAAAGAAATATTCTATGCTAAAGCATGAAAAGAAAATTTAATGAAGGTAACTTTGTACTCATCTGGGCTGTCTCAAAGAGCATAGCTTATTGTACTCCTGGGGGCTGAGGGAACAGAGCCCCTTCATGGCATTCAAACAAAATGTCTACTAAAGAGGAAATTTGAAATCACCACGGAAAGCTTTGCAAGGTTTGTGATAAAACTGACATCCTGACTGAAGGAATCTGAATCACTGATGAGTTTCCAACTGTGCAGGTATCTGGCATAATCCCACCAGATCAGGACTTGAGGCAATTGTCATAAAATATGGGGAAAAAAATAGCAACAAAAAAAGCAGCGTGCCAAGGAAAAATAGTGCCATTAGATGGCCAGGAGTATCCAGGGCTTAATTTAATTCCTCATTAAAATGCTGACACCTATCAAAGGCATCTGATTTTATTTGTGTAACCCTTGGCATCTCAGCCTATCTCTGCAGTACTAAAGAAAACAGACCAGACTGAGCCTGTGGGTTCAAGGCCAAGCAGCAAGAGTCAGCACAACCTACATCTCTGCAGGGACATCTCCCCCCTTCCCCTCCAAACCAGCAGCTCAGCACACCCAAACTCAAACTGGGCACTGTCCCCAGCATCTGCCTGTGCTGCTGCTGTCCAGGGAAGCCTCAACTCCACAACAAAACCCTATAAATGAACATACTACCAATTAGCTCCAATGCAGCAGCACAGGAGGGTGTTGGAGATGATGTTCTGACCTGTTTACTTAGTCCTACTGATGTAGGAGAGGAACCACTCTGTGCCCAGCCCAGCAGTGCCAGGCAGAATGCAAAGCAGAACACAAAGACAGGAGGATGTTCCTTTGCTCAGGGTTTTTATAACACACATCAAGATAAGAAAGAACAAACTGATGCAAACAGATGGTGAAACAAAAGGAAACTGAGGTTATCTGTGCCCTCAGCAGAGGCAGCCCAGGAAGTCTAACAGCCTCATTGTTTGCAAGTGCTTTATGAGAAGGATTTTCAGAGGGATTTGTGGGAATTTAGTCAATTAACATTGTCTATGTCTAGGAGAAATTCCTCCTGAGAAGAAGTGAAATGTGGAGCTGCTATCAGAGAATCACAGACTGGTTTGGGTTGGAAGGACCTTAAAGATCATCTCATATAATCATAGAATGTTAAGGGTTGGGATGGAGCCCAGAGATCATCCAGCCCCAACCCCTGCCCTGGGCAGGGACATCTCCCACCAGAGCAGGTTGCTCAAGGTTCATCCAGCCTGGAATGAAACACTGCCAGGGTTGGGGCAGCAAGACTCAAAAAGGTGGTGGGGAGAGGGTTCTCCTTTTTTTAAGGCTATCTCATCCCAAAAAAGGCAATTCCAGCAGCTGAGAGAATTTGCAGGACTGGTTTGTAGTACAGAAAATAGTTGCAGAAAATAACAGGAGACAAAAGCCAAAAGGGCATATGGGAATGAAGGTCCTCACTGCTGCCCCATTATTTTTAGCTTCTCCATTAATTTTCTCTCGATATTAAATTATTTTCCAAGATTGTCTTCACACATTCAGTAGGTGATGACTTGCAAGCACATTCTGAAACATGCAAAGCACAAACCAAATGGTTCTGTTCTTCTCCAAATCAGTTGGAAGGAATAACACAAATGTGATTGCTGAATATCTCCAACTGATGGTAGAAAACAGGCCCCAATCAGGCTGTGCCCACACAGAGCCCTCACAACCACCGTGTGGGAAGTGCTGCCAGCAAAAGATCAAGGACTGCAGAGTTGATTCTTGCTTTTATTTACACTTGAATGCAAAGTGTGACTTCTGCAAAAGGTGTAAAAGAAAGAATTTGCCTAATGAATCTGTGCTGCAGTGATGGAAGAGAACTGCAGTGGTTTCTGCTCTGCAACTCAGAATGCAAAGTCTGTGCAGTATTACTAAATAAATGACTTTTTTTTTGGTCAGAATACAACTTACTCCAACTTTTGTGCCACTAATGATGAATTCAGTGTTAATATTCCTTCTGCTCTTTTTGATTCTTTCTCCTAACATCCAGGCACCCATGAAATCCCAGGCAAATGTTTGTCATACTCTCCCTTACTTCACCTCTCCCTTAGCCTTCTTAAAAGCAAATAAAGAATGATTTCTATCATTCTGCCCTCTGGAATTTAGGCACAGGGCTGAGGAGAGGAGGAGAGACACATTCCTGCATATCCATACACACACTCTGCGTGAATCAGACATTTCATTACATGCAGAGAGCACAAAGTCAGGTTCAGCCTGTTGACACCATCCTGGTTTAACAAGGCAGACTGACAGGTAGGACTGGTGACCTTCACAGAGGTTAACCCAGTGAATGTTTCCCACCTGACAAAACAATGGTGGTTGAGTATCAGTGAAGCTTTTAGCATAACCAATGAGGAAACCATTTCCTTGTGTTCTAAGAACTTCTTCGCTGCAAACAGGGAGGAAAGAGAATCTCTGAGGTAACAGAGAGGAACTATGATCTCGATCTGGCAGAGCACATAAGTATAAGCAGAACTTTCAGAAGCTGCAGAGGCACTTGGGACAAGGGATGGAGGGACAGGACACAGGGAATGGCTTCCCACTGCCAGAGGGCAGGGACAGATGGGAGATTGGGAAGGAATTCCTGGCTGGGAGGTGCTGAGACACTGGCACAGGTTGCCCAGAGCAGCTGTGGCTGCTCCATCCCTGGGAGTGTTCCAGGCCAGGCTGGATGGAGTTGGAGTAACCTGGGCTGGTGGAAAGTGTTTGGAATGAGATTATCTTGAAGGTCCTTCCAACCCAAACCATTGTGGGATCCTATGATTAAGTAATTCCACGTTGCCATGTGCAAAGTTATATGCACATTCTTACATCCCTTTTTGGTCTGGGACTCACAAGAGGGAGACATTAGGATGAGGGTCAGGAGAAGATTTCCTGGTTGTGAATCCAAATTAGACCAATGAACTAGGTACCAAGGCAAGTCTTTAGACTCTTACGACACTACATTAGGACTAGATCTCTTCAAGCTAGAGAAAGACAACTGCAAGTGACATGACTTAGTGCCATGGTCTAGTAACCACGGTAGGGCTGGATTTGATGATCTTTGAGGTCTTTTCCAACCTGGTTGATTCTATGATTCTATGAGCACGAGATGGGTCTATGATGCTACCATTGGTACACAGGAGAGAGGAAGCCAGAGAGGTTTTCTAGCAGTAGATTTAGAACAAGAAAATAGTTCAAACCTTTTCCAAACAGCACCTAATGAGAAGCTGATGCTCACTGCTAGACTACACTGGGGTTCAAAAGGTAACTATCCAGTAAGATGTGAGAAGTCCATCAAGAGATTACAAGCAAAACTGCAATGTCTGGCTCAGGAAAGCTTCACTCTGCTAGTTTTTTGGAGGTAACATGGGATCACTGCACACTTCCCTCATTTTTACAGCATTCTTTAAAAACCCACTCCTAGCTGTTGCTCAACAAGCTCAGGAGACCTCTGATCTGACCTGCTGTGTCTGCTTACACCCCAAATCACTTGCCAAGCAATATACCAAATGAATACAAAGCTCCCACCAACCCTGACTGGCAAAATTAGCCTGAATCCTTGCACTGAAATCACTATGAATTGACTTTCATTACCCTAAACCACTATTTGTTTATAAAACTCCTCTCCCTGAAACAAAAAAATAACAAAAAAACCCACTTAAAATACAAAGTACACCAAGACATTATGGTCCCAGTGTACCTCACACACAGCTGCTCTTTGCAGCTGCAAAGGGAACAGCGTGTTGGAATCCCCCAAATTTAGGATGCACATTTCTTTTTGGCTTCAGGAACAGTTTTTACAGAGTAGCAGGATGCTAAAATAAACAATCACATGGATGGCAATGCTATAAATTACTTCTATCAGGGGCATGGATGCTTTTAGTGTAGAAAAGATAATATAGCAACTCCAATCTTTAATGAGAGGAAACTCTGGAAGGAGTTTATCTAGTGGAATATGTTGTATGTACCTGTGTGCCATATATAGAGAAGGAACTGTTTGGTGTTGCACTGTCACACTCAATGTTTGGCAAGCTAAGAGATAAAGAATAAACATCTTAGATACACCCAAGCCTGTCCAAGCCCTCAGCAGAACAAACCCCAACCTAATCCCACCCCAGGAGTCCAATCTGCTCAGTGTGGCTGGAGCAAACCCCTCTGATTTCCTGCAGACGTGAGCAGCATAGCAACATTTGCCTTTCAAGCCTCAGAATGTAAATCCAGACCACAAATTATATTTAGAGTTTGCATGTGGTATCACTTGAGCCTCATTACTCCAGCCAAAAAAACTATTTAATGAAGACTGGCAAGATTCCACTGGCTCAGCTGTTTACGAGAGCACAAGTCAAAGATCACCACGACAAACAGCACCATGTGCTATCATTTCTTACTATTAAGTCCAAGGACTTTTGGGGGAGCTTTTATGAAGGTTTAGGTGCAGTGAGGGAACCAGTGCTCTCTCCAGCTCCAGCCAGAGCTCATGGTAAGGTGGATAGAGCCTTTGGGAACTTGGATGATGCTCCGGCTGACATTCCTCATGGAAGTGGCTGATGACAGTTCCAGGACTACCTGGAGGTTTTCAA
>NW_008664614.1:90169-95052 GCF_000695815.1 Acanthisitta chloris | reverse complement strand
TGCCTGGGAGAAGAGACCAACCCCCACCTGACTCCAACCTCCTGTCAGGGAGTTGCAGAGGGTGATAAGGTCTCCCCTGAGCCTCCTCTTTTGAGCACAGGATTCAAGGTGTATTTTCCAACCCAGCTGATTCTATGATTCTATGATATATTAATTACCATTACCATTTTTTAAACGACAAAATCCACTTTGAAACAGATTGAAACCTGCTCCTGCATGAACATGGCAAAAATTAAATAGTTTTATCTATTTGAACTGAATCCTTGTGCCTATGTTCTATTTTCTACAGTAATGTTACACCACTGTGTGTGTAAAACACACACATAATGAATACAGCAGACCCCAAAACCCACCAGCTAAGCAGCATAAACCAAACCCATGACAGCAAACCACGTTCTGGATTTATTACTGCCACTTATTTCCCAAGAGCTCCAAGTCACTGCAGGCTCTGTAAACACAGGAGTAACACAATCACCCCCAAATAGAGGTAATAAAATCCTCACAGCACCTCACACTACCACACTAAAAAAAAACCCCAACCAGTTTTCCCTTTCTCAAGGTGCTATATAACATGTTTTAACAAGGAGACACGTTTCTCATCTCCAGCAAAGGTCAACCACTGCACTCAACACAAAGCACCACAAGGCACTAACTCGTGGCACATTATTATCCAAATATTACTCTCTGGAGCAATATAAGGTTAACTGTTTTCTTTAGCTATAAAAGGCCCCAAAACCCTGTTAGTGACCAGAAAAATAAGAGATATTATGAGCAGAAGGAGCATCCAGAAAAAGCAATCAACAGTTAAACACTCCAAGCACGGCTGGTCCTGTGGGTGATGATTACCTGAGGGAACTGAAGGTTGTAATCTTAAGAGACAGGGGAATAAATGCCAATTTGTCATTTGGGCATGAACTTATTTCACAAAGAAGGGTTGGATTCAGTGTGTGTCTACCCAGGTCTTGCACTGGGCTGTGGCCAAGCTACTCTCTCCATAAATAGAACCAGCTGGGCTGAAACAACAGCAAAGTGTCAGCAAATGCACCCAAAGAGCCATAACCACCCCGAGAACAGGCTGAGAATAAATGGCTACTGGACCTTGCTATAATAGATCTTAGTTTTAATGCTCTTATAAAATGTCTTATAGAAATATTAAAACATGAACACCCTCAGCATCTTTTGCAGCATCCTGGCAGGGAAAATGCACCTCTCGCTGTGAGCGAGGCAGGAGCTGCATTTAGAGATGAGCTGCAAACCACAATACTCACAGTTTTTCAGCATTTTTACACTGTTTTTCACCTCATGATTTGTCACTGCCTGTTGGTGGATGTTCCCTCACACTGGTATAAGATGTGAGGCCACGGAGATGCTCTAAGGGCTGGAGCAGCTCTGGTATGGGACAGGCTGGGAGAGCTGGGGGTGTCCAGAAACACCTTCCAAAGGTCTCTCCTTACACATTTCATGTGTGCTGGCAGCATTAATTAGCCACTGGTTATTTAAGGCAGCTCCACTCCATTTCATGTGTGCTGGCAGCATTAATTAGGCACTGGTTATTTAATGCAGCTCCACTCTGGTCCAAGAAACCATTCTGATCCCTTGTGCTTTATAACCTCAGCACAGATGATTTTTAAGTTCCTACAGTTTTGCCAAGTCTTCAAGTAGTTTGGTAGTGAGATGCTTTGAAGTTAAAGTAGCTCAAGGTTGACAAACTTTTAGATTAACCACTGAAATTCTTCCCAGTTAGGTCATGGCCCTTGATTTCAACTGGTTCTCACTAAAGTTTTACTGCTAATTGCTGCTGACTGAAGAATCCCACTTGCTACTGCTGCAGCTCATCTTCTTACAAAGGATGGGACTAGGCTGAGAGAAGGAAAATAATACACCTGAAACCTGGTGACCTTTGTCACCCTGCTGGAATTGGGGATTTGTTTTTAAGAGGTTTAAATATAACAGTCTTAAATAACCCTCCCAGGAGAACACTCATAATTTAGGGGAGAATACATCAGTGATGGAAACTGTAAGAGAAACATTTCTTTCCACACACCTTTCCTCCTCCTCCTCCTCCTGGCACTTCTGCAAGCAGGTATGATTTAAATGACCTCTTTCATTCTGTGGCACAAACAAAAAAGGTCTCTTTTGGGGGTCTAGAAAGCAGCAGGATTTGCTCATGTTCATGCTGCTCCACAGGAAGGGTGAGGCCACTTTAAAGCTAAGGTGGGAGCGAGTGCAAACAGCTTAGCAAAGGTACAGAGAGCTCAGGGAGACAATAATGAACATAATTATAGTTAGTTATTGTTTGCTCTACTTATGGCCCCGTTTTATAATGCTCCTGCCAGCAGAGCTGGTTTATGTGATGTCTTTTTCATGCAGCAACCTTTTAATAAATCAAAGCCAAAGCAATACCAGGCAGTTTCTCCTGCAGCCTGTTTGACAATAAAAGTTAACACGAAGCCCTGGCTGTTATCAATCTTCATAAATGTGTCTATGATACAGCAGGTCTGCTCCATATTCCACCAAGGCTGCTGCTAATGCATGCACAGAAGAGACCCAGAGGGTTAATGTAGCTCCTAAATGGTTTGAAACTGGGAATGTGAGGTGGGAAGGAAAGTTGGAAAGAAAGAACTGCTCTGCTCATTCCTTTCAGTGCACAATAAACCAATTTAAGAGAGGGTCTAGCCTGAAAAATGTTGTGCTACAATAGGTGTTTTCACACACAAAACAAAGGCCCTCAGGTAAATGTGTATCCATTCAAGGAATTACAGTGAGATGTGAAAATTATCAGTATTTCTGTTGTTCCTTTTAGCACAGACCTAGGTGATGGAGGATTTTTATATTCAAGCACTGAACTCCAAATCTGACAGAATAAACTGATTTCAGTACTACAACATCCTCTTAAGGAGAAGGGGAAAGCCTGACTGTATTAATTTCTATATTCCAGTGCTTTGAGGGGCTTCAGGAGAGCTGAGAGGGACTTGGGACAAGGGATGGAGGGACAGGACACAGGGAATGGCTTCCCACTGCCAGAGGGCAGGGACAGATGGGATATTGGGAAGGAATTCCTGGCTGGGAGGTGCTGAGACACTGGCACAGGTTGTCCAGAGCAGCTGTGGCTGCTCCATCCCTGGGAGTGTTCCAGGCCAGGCTGGATGGGGCTTGGAGCAGCCTCAGCTGGTGGGAGGTGCCACCCATGGCAGAGGGTGGAACTGGATGGACTTTGAGGTCCTTTCCAACCCATACCATTCTTAGATTACCTGAAAACAACTTATTTACAACGTAGATCCAGAACAAGAGGGTGATGATGGAATGTAACCTTCCCACATCTACAGCACAAGGAGCCAAGAACCAGCAGTGACTTTATCTGCCCAAACATGAGTCTGCTACCAGCACAGAATCACAGCAAAGGAATGACCTCCCTCCTTCATCAGCACAGAGAGACACGCAGGACATGAGAATCCCATGCCACCTCCCAGGTACCACCCTGCCAGCTGCCAACAACTGCAGCAGCTCCTGCTCCAGATGTTCTCCAGCTCTGCACTCTGCACTGGAGGACCAGCATTCTGCAGCAGCTCCTGCTCCAGATGTTCTTCTCCAGCTCTGCACGCTGCACTGGAGGACCAGCATCAAGCAAGTGCAGTCTGGGTCTGGTGCCAGCAGCATTTCTGCTCTTTGGATGATTTGAGAATGAAGATTTACTTTCAAAAGGCAAATGAAACCACAGAGGGTTGCTGGGTGGGTGGTGGAAGATCCAGGAAAGCTTGTTGAACACTCCAAGCTGCACTCCAAGCTTGTTGAAGTCCTGACTGCTACCCAAGGTCCAAATCTGATTGAGATTCACCTCAACTCAGAGTGCCCTGAGCAAACAGGAAGATAAAAAGCAATATTGGAAGATAAATTGCAATTACAAGTGCAGCTCTGCTCAGAGAAGCAGCTATTAGAGTTCACCTGTTCTCCTAAAGTCTTACTTATTTCCTCCCCAAATTAAATTAAGTATTTTTTTATTTCATTTAGCCTTTTATAACACTTCACCTTTCAGCTGCAGAGCAAGGGATGTGCAACACACCTGCCAGATGTCATGACTTTCAAGTCTAGTAATAATCTTTACTCACAGCAATAAAACTTTTACTTTTTGAATCAATCTTATGAGAACCAGGAGGCATCAAGGCAGCTTAGCACTTCCCTGGGAGTGTTCCAGGCCAGGCTGGATGGGGCTTGGAGCAACCTGTGCTGGTGGGAGGTGTCCCTGCCCAGGGCAGGGGGTGGGATGAGATGATCTTTCAGTTTTTTCTTCACCCAAACCAGTCTGTGATTCTATGATCTAACTACTTTTAAGACATCTAAATACTATTTTCACAAATCTTTTTTTCTGCATCAAACAAAATACATGATTTGATATTATTTCCCCAAATACCTAACATATACTTTGGCTTTACAACTGTGATTTCCCTTAGGTGGAATCCAAGAATAACTATAGTATATTTTTTATTCTGATTTAGCCCAACACTACTGTAAGAGAGGTAAAAAAACCCACAGATCACAGAATCAACTGGCTTGGAAAAGACCTCCAAGATCATCAATCCAACCGTACCGTGGTCACCAGCCCATGGCACTAAGTGCCACATCCAGTCTCAGCTTGAAAACCTCCAGGGATGGTGAATCCACCACCTCCCTGGGCAGCACATTCCAATGCCTGAGCACTCTCTCCCTAAAAAATCTCTTCCTAATATCCAACCTAACCCTCCCCTGGCAGAGCTTGAGTCTCTGCCCTCTTGTCCTGCTGCTGGTTGCCTGGGAGAAGAGACCAACCCCCACCTGACTCCAACCTCCTGTCAGGGAGTTGCAGAGGGTGAGAAGGTCTCCCCTGAGCCTCCTCTTCTCCAGGCTGA
>NW_008664614.1:84531-90077 GCF_000695815.1 Acanthisitta chloris | reverse complement strand
CTGAGCTGAGGGGAAGAAGTGGTTAATTACAAGCAGCAGCAGATGAGCTGCAGTGGAGGTGCTGTGAATGTAAATCAGCAGTGCCTGATGCAGCCACAGCAGCCTCTGTGCATGCAGCTCCCAAAGTAATGAGCTCCTGCCCATGTTCTCGCATCCTGCTTTGATCACTTCATCTTGTTCAGGAGCTCTGATGGGAAAACAAAGGTCTGTGGCACTGACCTCCCTCCCTGCAGCTTGCACACACACCAGTATTAGTGACTGATCAAGGAGTGTTGTCTTTCCACCCCAGGATTTGGGAAAGGATGGTGACATGGTTGGGAACCTCAACTAAACAGTACAAGCTCCTCCAACATGAAGTGTCAATGTTGTTACATGGAGAAGTAATTGGAAATTCATTCCTCCCTTTCTAACCAGAAACAGGTGTATTCTCCTTCAAAAAAATCATCCCAGCAGCTCTGCAAAACATCTTCCCTGAAAGAGGTTTGCTGCTGTCTGCTCCAGAGTGGGGGGCTGGGAGATTTGTGGGATTTGATCTTACAGATGGCTTGGCCTCATTAAAAATATCCTTAGCAAAGGTATTTGTAAATCTCAGCCAGAAAAGATTACCAAAATACAGCACAAATTAATAACAAAAAAGGAGAGACTGAGGGGTTTAACCTTCCTGCCTTGAACGCTGTAATTGGGAAATCATTGGCTTGTGTTTGTAGAAATCCCAACAAAGGATGCTTAAGGTATTAAAACAAGAGGCTTTATTCCCTGGGAGGAAGCAGGAGGCAGATGCAGCACTGCAGGCCATGAGGACTCCTCCTTGGTTAGGAGCAGCTCCTGGAACTGCAAACAGCAGCAAGAGCTGTCCTTAATGAGAGCATCCATCAATTTTCAGGGGACTTGGTTGATTACCAGCACACAAACCCAGGGGACAGCCCACTGAACTGTTGGCCACTGAGGCATGAAAGAAACTCTGCACTCCTTTGCTTCCAGAAGGGAAGTCTATCAAATTCCTTAACGTTTCTCTGGAAGCAAATACAGAAAAGTTACACCAATGTGAGGTTCTCCTCAGCAAAGTGAAGTGCAAGGTCTTACCCCTGGGTCAGGGCAATCCCAGACACACCTCCAGGCTGGCAGAGAAGTGACTGAGAGCAGCTCTGGGAGAAGGACTTGGGGGTGATGGTTGGTGAAGAACCCAACATGAGCTCAGCCCAGAGACCAACCCAGGCCTGGGCTGCATCCCCAGGAGTGTGGCAGCAGGTCAAGGAGGGGAGTCTTGGTGTCCCTGCCCAGGGCAGGGATTTGGCACTGGATGATCTCTAAGCTCCAATCCAACCCCTTCACATTCTATGGTTCCATGACACTGTGGGCTGAAACATGAGCATGTGCTTTCCCCTTCCAACACATAACCTAGACCAACCTGAAAAGGACTTTCAGAGCATGTGCTTTCCCCTTCCAACACATCACCTAGACCAACCTGAAAAGGACTTTGAGATCATAAAATCACAGAATGGTTTGGGTCGAAAGGACCTTAAAGATCATCTAGTTCCAACTCCCTCACACAGGCAAACTTCCCCACAGAGTTATCCTCCTACAACAATGCCCTACAATAACTCTCCTCCTCTACCTCCCAGAAAATCTTTTGTTATTTTAAGTATTAATTCATATAAAATTCCTCCTAAAAATAATAATAATAATGATAAAAAAATTCCTCCACATGACTTGGTGCTTTACTAAAATTAATTTCAGGTTTGCTTTCTCCATGCCAGGCTGTAAAGTATCTTGCTGTGTGGAAACCTGGTGATAGCCTGAGGGGAGATTTAATGAATGTATCCATGATTTCCAGAAAGGGGGAAAAAGGCTGATGGCAAACATGGAAAGAATTGGTTTGCCCTCTTCATTAATGTGCTACCTAAACCCTGAATAATGGGCTTTAAAAGCTAATATAACTCTCAAAAAACACAGTCAGAGCTTCAGTCCTGTCTCCTGACCAAATAAGCACATTGAAATTTGCCATTAGAGCTCAGATGTTCCAAGGAAAACACACATCTCCATGCCCAGGCCCATGAGTCTGGGTTTAGCAGAAACACACAGACATTACGCCAGACTCCCCTGCTCCCACCTTGCTCAGGATGAATCTGCATCCAGCTAAAAGTGCACAATTAATATTTCATCCAGCTCTGGTGAGTTCCCTCATTCCTAATGGGCTGCACTGATCAAAGGCAGAAAGTTATCTGTGTGGCTGGAGGGAAAACCAGCGTTGTCATGTAGGAAGTGATCATCATTTCACAGGTAAACACACTCAGTAAAGGGTGTACAGAATACTGCCCAAAGGATATTGTCTGAAGTCACCAACCCTGGAGGGTTTGAGGACAGACTGGACGTGGCACTCAGCCCATGGTCTGGTTGCCATGGTGGTGTTAGGTCGGTGGATTGATGGGGTGTCCCGTGCAGGGCCTGGAGTTGGACTGGATGATCCTTGTGGGTCCTTTCCAACTTAGGAGATTCTATGGTTCTAATTTATAAAAACCCTGTGCACAAACCCCAGAATTTTGCTTCAGTGTAGACACAGGAGTTTGGAATCATAGAGCCATCAAGGTTGGAGGAGACCTCAAAGATCATCAAGTCCAACCATTAACCTGTCACTGTTGGAACCCCTAAACCAGATCCTGCAGTGCCACATCCAGACACCTCTCAAACACCTCCAGGGATGGTGACTCCACCACCCCCCTGGGCAATTCTCTATCCCAGTGCCTCAACACCCTCACAGGCAAAAGAGATTTCCTAACATCTAATTGACTCTGCCCTGTCGCAGCAGAATTGACCCTGAAGTGCCACGTTACTTCCCCAAGCAAGATCTGGGGAACTAAACACACCACTGAGGAAAACCTCACAGGCACAATGAACAATCCCCATGTTGGACCTGAGGGTTTTGATCAGTGTGCTCAGCAGGGAACAAAGTGTTTCCCCCCAAAACCAGCAGCAAGAAACAACTCCACGTGGTGTATGAGGCAGCAGTGGAGCAGCAGAGAACAGCAGAATATTTTGACTAAAGCACTTAGTGCACAGCTCTGAAATCTATAAACACCACAAGGAATCAAACCCCACAGCAGATAAAAACATTTATTTTAGGCTGAACCTGCCCTATCTGCTGCTAAATGAATAATGAAGATGTTTCTTGGCTCGAGACATCACAGGGGAATAAAATGTCACCAGTGCAGCTGCTGAATTTCCCGCTCCAGCCCTGCAAATTAAGGGCAAAAACCCACAATACAAACGTGGAATTGGATTAGGAAAAGTTCAGCTCTTTGCCCAAAGCCTGTCTCTTCCTGTAACACTGCATTCTTTTCTTCTTGGGTAAATTTCTCATTATAACAAAGACATCTTCATAATGGAATAATTGGGGTTGGAATGTAGCTGTGGTAACATAACTCTGACATTAGAAGGGGCAGCACAGCCCAGTAATGTTGGTTTAATGTGATTTGGGCACTGCAGGAACTGCCTGAACCTGCTCATTTAGGATTTGATCAATGGGAATTAGTGTCTTAAAGAGATGAACCATTTGATAATTCAGAATTTGATCAATGTGAATCAGGACTTTGTGGAGAGAAAACATTTCTCATGTACATATGGAAGAGCAGTTGAATTCAGGCAGCCCTGCAGTAGGGAGTGAAGACAAAGTGCAGGAGACCCACCAGTCTCCCATAGAAATCCATGTGGGATGTTTATATTTTGCCCCTTTTAATAGGGTTAATTATCCCTAAAGGCTGATGAAGCCACAGCTGAAGTCATTTCAGGGCCTATATGAAAGTTAATATATAACAATATTATCCCCTTGCATTTGCTCTTGAAAGAACTGAAAAAGTGGAAGAAACTCAAGTTATCTTACTAAAACTTGGTAGCTATATTCCTGAAAGAGCTGAAAAAGTGGAAGAAATTCAAGTTATCTCACTACAACTTGGTAACTCATTCCAGACATGTAGTAACATTCCAGACATCAAGTGAAATTCTTTGGTAATAACATCACAATTAGATCTATTAATCTTGCACTTAGAACCTGAAATCACACTGACACTCAGCACATGGGTTTGTGCATTAACAAAATTTACCAGCTCAACCTTATTTAATTCTTTCTTTTCCAGCCAATTAAACAAGCTCTTTAAACACTACACTGCTGGAGCCTCTGTCCTCAATCCTCACGTGCAATTACACTGAGCAGAAGAGCTGATGACACCAAAAGAGCATCAGCTTTAGGCCCCACACTTAAGGATGTTGCTTGTATCATTAGCAGCAGCTCAAAAAGGACTTTTCTTGCTCATCACAAACCAAAAGAAAATCCCTCCATGGGAAGCTAAAAACTGTCAGATTCTCTGATTTCTTGGTTACAGCAGAGACCAGAAAGGTTGGAAGAAGTTCTCTCTGTATCCTCACTACAATGATAAATGGCTCCTGGTGCCTAAGGGATGAAGCAGCCAAAAAGGAAGAGTCCAAGGCTAAGGGTCATCCTCACTTTGATCCATCAATTACTTGCTCTTCATTTAACTATCTTCAGGACTAATAAAAATTATTTAATTTGACCTGGGCTGTTGAGGGCAAAGTGAAGCTCCCAATTTAAATCTCTCCCCTCCTGCAAGCTCAGGGTGAAGACAATTGTAATGCAAAGTTGGAAGGACATTTTTGGTGCTCCATTAGAGAAAAGGAACACATTTTTAGACTGTTTTTCATGCATCTTATCACCTATAAATGAATTAGCAGGCTACTAAGTGTGCATCCAATTTCCATGCAGCTCATGGTGACTGGCTTCCAAACTCTCCCAAATTTGCTCCTTTCAATAACCAGCAGGGACCGATAGGATCTGTGAGGGGGAAGGGGAATTGCTGTGCATGTTAATGTGCAGGAGGACTCAGCCAGGCTCAAAAGTAACAGGAGAAAAGACTTACTTGAACCGAGCTGAGACTTCATCAGCAGCTTTTTGGTATTGCTCCGTGGTGACTTTGTAGAACTGAGCACTCTGGAGAACAAAACAGACACACATTTCAGACAACATCACTTATAGAACTTAGAGAAAACAAAGACAATCTGGATATTTTTCCCATTTAAGCTGCTCCAAACCCCTCAAAACCTCAATAAAAGGAGATATTTGACAAAGTTTCAGGGGTGGCTTTTTTTTTTTTTTTTTTTTGGTGTGCATCCTTCTGGCTCTGGAAGGTTCTGCAGAAGAGATGGTTCTGAGGGAGGAAACTAAGGAGACACAGGGTAAGAATCCCAAATTTAGCACAAGGTGTTGAAGTCTTTGAAACTTCTTAATTAGAAAGAAACATCAAAATACTGAATCCTTACTTCATTGCATGTCCCTGTCTGAGTTACCCACACACATATCCCCACTTGGTCTGCAGGTGATACTCAAGTCAAACTTCAAAGCTGTACAATAAATTAACTATGGCTCAACTTTCTCCTTTACTCCTTGCCTTGAAAATGCCTCTGAAACCAGTTATTGTAATATTCCAAAATTCCAGGGAGCTTCAATCAGTTGCTAGGTTTAACCTTTCAAATCAAGC
>NW_008664614.1:63953-84504 GCF_000695815.1 Acanthisitta chloris | reverse complement strand
ATGCCTTTCACTCAGCTCCTCCAAATCATTCACTTCCCAAATGCAGGTGGGACAAGACCATCAAGCTCCAGATCTTCTCTACAGGGAAAAATGGCAAGGAGAGTTTCTAATCTTTGGAAGAAGGGGGAGGATATTCCAGAGGAATACAAGGATGGTGTGAAGTCATACGGGGAGAAAATGAGAAGGGCCAAAGCTCAACTAGAACTCCACTTGGCCACAGCCATAAAAGATGATCAAAGAAGCTTCCATAAATATAACAGCAACAAAGGGCCAAGGAGAACCTCCATCCTTTGCTGGATGTGGGGGGAAACACAGTGAGGCAAAGGATAAGGAAAAGGCTGAGAAATTAAATCCCTCCTTTGTCTCAGTGTTTGCTCCCAGGGAAAAAGGGGCAGCACAAGGCGAACACCTCAAGTGGTGTCAGGGGAGGTATAGATTGGATATTAGGGGAATATTCCTTCTTGGAAAGAGCTGTCCAGCCCTGGCACAGCTGCCTGGGGCAGTGGTGGAGTCACCATCCCTGGAGGGATCTCACAGCCATGTGGATGTGGCACTTGGGGACATGGTCAGTGTGATCTTGGCAGTGCTGGGAATGGTTAGACTTGATGTTCTTAGAGGTCTTTTCCGGCCTAGAGAATTCTATGATCCTATATCCAGAGACAAATCACTGCAATGTTATGATGCTTCATGTCTAAATAATATATACTTGGCATTTTTCAGGAGGTTTATATAGCCTCAGCACAGTTGGACTTCAGCTGTAATCACGGAGCACCTGGCTGCACAGTTGGAGGAGTAAAGAAAACTTAAGGCAGTTCAAAACTTCTCTCAACCCATTTTTCTCTGGATGATGGGGGAAGCAGGTCAAGGAGATGCAGAAAGGTTGTGCTGGCACTTGCAAGAACTCTCCTGTTAACTTGAAGTCATTCACCATCCCAGGGAGTCATGTGAACACGGCAACAAATCTCTCCAAAATCACACACCGTGTGATTGCATCAACCCAGTCTGAATCCTTACTTTAACAACCTGTGACTTTATACCATGGCTTAAAGTTATTAATTCCTCAATATTGATTCTGAATCTTTAAAACATTTAACATGTCTCCACAGCCTGGGAGAGCTGGGGGTGCTCAGTCTGGAGATGAGAAGCTCCAAGGAGACCTCAGAGCCCCTTCCAGTGCCTCAAGGGGCTCCAGGAGAGCTGCAGAGGGACTTGGGACAAGGGATGGAGGGACAGGACACAGGGAATGGCTTCAGACTGACTAGATGGGATATTGGGAAGGAATTCCTGGCTGGGAAGTGCTGAGACACTGGCACAGGGTGCCCAGAGCAGCTGTGGCTGCTCCATCCCTGGGAGTGTTCCAGGCCAGGTTGGATGGGATGGGGCTTGGAGCACCCTGAGCTGGTGGAAGATGTCCCTGCCCATAGCAGGAGGATGGAACTAGATGATTTTTAAGATCCTTCCAAGCCAAACCATTCTGTGATTCTATAACATACATGGCTGGCACATGCAAAGTGCCATTCCAATTTAATTTGGGGTAAAATAAGCAGTTTATTTATCTAAGAGATTGATGTATGAAAAAGCAAGAAGGCTAAAACACTTTTAGGGGGGAAAATGTAAACCCCTGCAAGTGGAGAGATCACTGCTCCAGGAAAGTCCAAGGTGACACAGGATCCTTGGTCACTGGGTTAGTAAACACGTCCTGAGGAACATCTGTCTGTGCCAAACCTTGTTATGAGGGATGCAGTTAAGAGAACCTCTCCAGCAGAAACACTTGGTGGAAACTCCAAAAGAGGCAGGACTAAGGAAACAAAAACGAAAGGAAAAACATCTTCCCTTTCCATTAAAGGATTTCACCTTCCAACGTTCCTCTTTGTGAATTCTAACACTGGAACGCACCGAAATCACCAGATAAAATTCCAACTCCAGACACAGGTAAAATTGTATCACGAGGCTAATCTTTTGCCCCAAATGATAACAAATTGTGTGAGCCCTGCTGCAGTCAGAGGTCAGGCACAGCTCCCAAGGAGCACAGAGCCTGGCAGAGCTCCTGCCTGGGAGCTGCACACCTAATAACTCATTTGTGCTGGAACCAAGGAACTTGGGCTCATTTATTTTATCATAAATCATCGTTGGCCAGGGAAGAAAATGAAAATGAAATCCTCCTCACACCAGTGACCCCCGTGCATTTAGCAATCCCAGCTGCCCAATGCCAGGCACGTGGCTGTAGATGGGATCAATAGGGATGGGATGAGACAGCGGCGACACCAGGCCCAGCACAGCCAGGTCGGCCCAGGAGATGATGAATAGCTCTCCATCACCCCCCAGGCCCCTCCCATGCTAACATCTACTATCAGCTTATTTGGGCTGTGATTTATCTTTCTTTTGCTGATCAATAAAGATGAACACAACAGTTGTAAGGATCGATTGCAATTTTTTATCATTTTCAAGGCTGAAGGAGCAGTTCTGACACAAAAACAATATTCTGAGGGGACCTGGTCTGCTGTTTAATTGTGGTTCAAGTGATCAGCTGAGCTGCTAGATATGCCAAGGAGTTTTAATCCTACAGGAGACTCCAGTTATCAAGAAATCATTTGTTATCTTAGCTGAAGTGTTTCTTGGCTCAGATCGCCACTGAAATTCACTCAGATCTTGGTTTAGAGATAAACTTCCCATCATCCACAGATGGAGTTTTGTGTTAGAAGTCCTCCCTGATCCTCAAGGTAAAAGTGCACTGGTCATTTCCCTAAATACAGTCTGGAAATAGTTCTGTCACATCATTTCCTCAGGCTCCACAGAAATACAAATATGCATTATGCACATCCCTGGGAGTGTTCCAGGCCAGGTTGGACAGGGCTTGGATTCTAGAATTCTGCTAACTAAATAAGCCACTAAAATGGTAGCAAATAATCTCACCAAGTTCCTTTTTCTCTTTGATTGAGATCCCTTAGGCATGTGCCCTGTGAAATGGTCTTTGCTTACAGAGTTAGATCCTCCCCACTTTAAAGTCTTATCTGCTGCTGTGGAAGGTGTTCCAAGGGCTGGAGCAGCTCTGCCATGGAGCCAGGCTGGGAGAGCTGGAAGTTAAAGAGAACTTCAATTTTAACTTTAAATCTATCCAATTAGCCCTGAGACATACACAGAGCCACAGAAAATACAAATAATGCTATAATTCAGGCAGAGAAAAACAAGATCTGACCATGAGTAAAAGCATTTTTACCATGTTTGCCCCTGAAATAATCTTCCCTGGAGAAAAAGCAAGAGCAGAAGCTTCTTAAAGAACACATTGTGGAGGAATAAGAGAATTATTTCTCTAGACAGCTCTGATTTCAAAGGTCTGTGTGAGAAAATAAATTCCTCCAGCCCCTGAGAAGGTCACTGTTTTGTCTGCACTGGGACCTCAAAGCACAAGAACATGTTTTACTCTCTGCTGAAAATCTTCAGATTTGCAGGCAGCTAAAGTTCTGAGAGATCTTGTGTCATCCAAACTGATAAAAGATTATCAAAAGAAGCAGGAGAACTTGAGATCCCTCATTTAATTTCACCAGAGATACATCACCTATATGTTCATTACAAATGTGCTGAAAGTGTTTTTACTGCAGCCAGGACTGACTTGGGCATTGAATTTGTTCTTCTAAGCCCTTTAGCTCTTCAAGCCCTGACCAGATTCAATATGAGAGCAACATTCATGCAACCTATTTAATACTTTTTTTTAATTAAATTGAATAGTTATGTAGTTAACAGTTTATTTGACAAAGCAAAAAGACATTTGACTTGCACACAAAAGAGACAAATGTGCCCTTTGCTTCGAGTTAGTGCTGGGAAAGACAAAAATGAGCTCAGCTTGACTTCAGCTCAGCTCAGCACCTGCTCCACCCACCAAAGGAACCGAGAGCTTGGGCTGTTTGGCACCTTTGAGAATCAGGGGAGAATTTTTAATTTAAAGACTTCTTTTCCCTTCTCATCCTCCCCCACAGAAGGACTCAAAGCCTCAGCAGCAAAGATTATCCTGTGCCCTGAAAGGCAAATTGGGAAGTTTTCTTTGCCTCTTTTCAATCCATTTCTGCTGCAGTTAGGCTTTTCTTTTTTTTCCCCTTCCTTAATTGAACTTCTGCCCATTTCATCTCAGTATCTTTAACAAACCCATTTGTGTATGATACGGAGCACTTTGTTTAATCACTGTGTTGACACACAGCCTGAGACCTGAAGGCCTGAAAAGAGAAGACTTCCAGAGCCATAATGAAGTTGTTTCACATATTTTAACCCAAACTCAAGACTGACACAGGTTGCTCCAAGCCCCATCCAACCTGGCCTGGAACACTCCCAGGGATGGAGCAGCCACAGCTGCTCTGGGCACCCTGTGCCAGTGTCTCAGCACCTCCCAGCCAGGAATTCCTTCCCAATATCCCATCTGTTCCTGCCCTCTGGCAGTGAAAAGCCATTCCCTGTGTCCTGTCCCTCCATCCCTTGTCCAAGTCCCTCTCAGCTCTCCTGGAGCCCCTTGAGGCACTGGAAGGGGCTCTGAGGTCTCCCTGGAGCTTCTCTCCTCCAGGTGAGCACTCCCAGCTCTCCCAGCCTGGCTCCAGGGCAGAGCTGCTCCAGCCCTTGGAGCATCTCTGTGGCCTCCTCTGGGCTCAAATTAGACACATGGATTACAAAGAAAATGGCAAAATTGGAAGAAACAAACTTAAAACCTCCAGTCCTGTTTGATCTGTGAAGTTGTCACCAAAACCAGCAAGTGAGCGAGGAGAGAAGGAATTAGGGAAGAAGAAGTAACAAAATGAGGATAATATTATCCACTCTATTGTGCTTACACCCCAGTCCCAAATTATATGGAATTACAGCTTTATAAATATGACCATTTTTATGGCATTTTCAGTTGAATTTACAACTTCTATTTGTCTCTGAATTGATTTTAATAAGCTCTGGAAAGCCAAGCATATAACATCCTACAGAGTCCCAAGTAATGCTGCATCTTCATTGTGCCTCAAAGTGATCTATGGACGGAGTAATCTTTTCTGAAATGTCATCAGCTCAGGCCTGTGCTTGAATTTCTAGACAAGTTATTCTTTATACAAGTTATGACTCCTCTCATTTGATGCAGCTGCTCTATCCAGCCAATTGCTGCAGTTTTAACTCCAGAGATGAAACAAAGGATGTCCAAATCCATATTTAAGCAACTTACATAACACTTCAGACTTCTGCTCTTGTTTCTACATCCTATTATGAGCTCCTTTTTGGATGAGAGGATGGATTGTCTTCATTGGGACTGTCAGCAGAACCCACTGGAGGGACCAGAAAGTTCTCTGTACCTGAAAATAAGGCACTCAGCTTTTAGGAATAGCTATCCAAATGGAGCATCTCTCCATAAAACAATGGTTGCTGCTCAAAACACACAAGTTTTCCAATCCTGAACTGCAGCATTAAAGGACCTTCAGGGAAGCAGCCAACAGATCCCTCCATGAGAGACTTTGACCATGTAACTAAGATGACCAGGACCACTCAAAAATAGAGACTAACGGTGCATGGGCAGGTCAGGGGATGTCATTTCATAGCAGAGGAGAAATTTTGATGTGCTAGGAGCAAGAGAAGTAGCTGCAAGGCAGGGAGAGAGCAGAAGGACTGAAAGAGAAGCCTCCCAATTAAAAAGAAACTCAGGCAGCAATCTGGGATCCTGGACTAAGCCTACAGAGGACATCTGGATAAGGAAGTTCAGACTCAGACTGATTATCAGGATTTTGGTGGAGTTTGCTTAGAGCTCCCTATTTCCTGTGTTGGCTCAACTTCAAGTGTAATTCCCTCTCTCTTCTGCCTTTATAGAACCTCATTTCCCCCTTATGTCCAGGAAGAAACTTGCTCAGGACCAGACTGTCCCTCTGACAGAACAGATGTCTGAACTGTTAGGGACTGAAAGGAGGATTTTGGACACCCATGTCACCATGGACCTGTTTTTACAGAGGGGTAGAAAAGCAAACAGATACCCTGAAGATGCCACAGAAAGAGACAGGACTATGATCCCCTCAAAAACCCCTGGGCTGGTGGGAGGTGTCCCTGCCCAATGCAGGGGTTGGAACTAGATCATCTCTAAGGTCCTTCCTAACCCAAACCAGTCTGGAATTCTCTGAAACAAAGGAGCAACACATGCTGGATCTGGGCAAATGCTCTCCAAGAAGACAATTCACTTCCCATCACTGCTGGATTCCACGACACGTGTGTTTGCCCAAGATTATTCATTCAGTGTGCAGCAAGTGAGGCAAAGTCTTTAACTCAGTTATCAGCAGAAAACAGGGGAAATAGTGTATTCTTTGACCTTTTCTTTTGAATTTCCAATTCTGTTTTTCAGGCACCACTAACTAATACCTTTAACTGCAACTGTTAATGTCTCTGAAGTTTCTCCTGAGTTATGCTTCACTTCACTCTTCTGCCCTGGTAGAACATCGATCTCTAATTTGTTAACACTCAGAGCTGCCAAAGAAAATGAAAACCTTTGTGAAAAGGACAAATCTATTCAAAGTTCTTACAGCTATTCAGCCAAGCAGCTAATCTGCATGTAATTGTAGCACTGTTGTTAATACAAATGTGCTCAGAGATCTACGTGGAAATGCACAACTACATTTACGTCTCCTCCTGATGCCAAGATGCCTCATCTGAGTGGCTCCTGTTTATAATTTGCCCTCTCAGCCTCACCCCTTTCCCTGCATTCTCCCCAAGGTTCCAGTGGGTATTATTCCTCCAGGATTTTGCCCCCTAAAATGGCACATGGACACCTAATGCCATGGTCTGGTTGGACTTCATGATCTCAGAGGTCTTTTCCAACCTGACTGTGATTCTATGTTGTGGTATCTCCAGCCTTGGAGGTCACCAAAGATCTGACTGGACAAACCCCTCCTAATCTCCTCTGTCTCAGTGCTGCTGCTGCTCTGAGCAGGTGGTTGGACCTCCCAAGGCTCCTTTCAGCCCAAATAACTCTATAAATATGTAAACTTGGAGTCAGCAATAGATCTGATATCAGAATGAAAATCTGGTTTGGCTTGTAGCTGTGCAATCTGCTCTGCAGCTGGATGTGACATTCATCTTGTGGCACAAGCCCAACATAAAGAATCACAGATTAGCTCCATCTTCTCTCAAAGAAATGGAAAGTAGCTGAGTTGAGCTCTGTTTATTAGATCTCCCACTCTCACTGCTGCTTAGATTGGCTGCCTTGGGGCACAATGAGTGCAAGATTACCATTTTCTCAACAGCACAATACTAATACTTCTGCAGCAGCTCTCAAGAGACCAGGAATAAAGTTCTTAGAAGCAGCTCTAAACATTCTGTCCCTCTCCATACAGCAGCCCTGGCAGCAGTGTCACCACTCAGGCCTGTGCCTGCCCCTCCAACACAGCTTCAACAAGTTCTGACTGTGATTTTCTGAGCTGACAGCACAATTTTTCTCAGGGAACTGTCTCAGGAGAGAGGCACTGACACTACTGCCCCTCTGCTCTGCTCCGGTGAGACTCCACCTGGAGTGCTGCATCCAGCTCTGGGGTGCTCAGCACAGGAAGGACATGGACCAGTCTAGAGGAGGCACCAAGATGGACAGAGGGATGGAGCAGTTCTGCTCTGAGGAGAGCAGGGAGGTTGGACCAGATGAGCCACTGTGGTCCCTTCCAGCCTGGCTGATCCTGGGAAAGGTTGAGAGAATGGAACAATTGAGGTATTAAAACATAAGTGCCCTCAGCATCCTTTACAACCTCCTAGTGGGAAAAGGCACTTGTCACTAGGACCAGATCAGGAACTGCACTTATTGTTGTAAACCACAATATTCAGATTTTCCATTATTTTCACTTCATAATTTTTCACTGCCTGTTGGTGCATATTTTCCTGAGCCTGTTACAAGACACGACAATGAGGATGCTCCAAGGGCTGGAGCAGCTCTGCCCTGGAGCCAGGCTGGGAGAGCTGGGGGTGTCCACCTGGAGAAAAGAAGCTCCAGGGAGACCTCAGAGCCCCTTTCCAGTGCCTCAAGGGGCTCCAGGAGAGCTGCAGAGGGACTTGGACAAGGGATGGAGGGACAGGACACAGGGAATAGCTTCCCACTGCCAGAGGGCAGGGACAGATGGGATATTGGGAAGGAATTCCTGTCTGGGAGGGTGGTGAGACACTGGCACAGGTTGCTCAGAGCAGCTGGGGCTATGCGCCAGGCCAGGTTGGATGGGGCTTGGAGCAGCCTGGGCTGGGGGAGGTGTGTCTGCCCAGGGCAGGAGGTGAGACTGGATGGTGTTTAAGGTCCTTCCAACCCAAACCATTCTGTGATACACAGACTGAAGAATGACTTTGATCACTCCCACCAAAGTCCTCGTGCTTTGGTCAGACCAACACACCTTGTTCTGGATACTGCTGACACAGAAACTGTCAGTGATGGAATCTCTTTGCATCACTGCCAGGTGAAAAGGTTCTGCTGATGTCAGGATGGGCAGGTGAGTGAACAGGAGGTGAATATGGAGAGATCATCTGTCACTGTGCAAAGTCCATGGCCCATTTCAAACCACCCATGAGGTAACAAGGCAGAAAAGTCTTTCAATCACAAAATATCAACTGTCTGACAACTGATGCTGCACAACAAAAGCAAAACTGTAAAAAACTACCTATCAGTAACAGGTTTTAGTGATGATGAAGCAGCTCAAATACTTCAAGGATGGTCTTTTGCAGCTGCTTTGAGCACCACGTGCAAACAGTGAGGAAACATCAGGACTGGTGCAACAAAAAACACTGAGGAGATCAAAATTCCTAGGTGAAAAATAATGTATGGATTTGTTTGGATGACTGATAAGCACCCGAATCCAAGGAAACTCTGTTTTACACTCAAGCTAGACTGAGAACTCTGCTCGTGTTTAGTGAGGCAAGAAAGGAAACGAGCTCTGAGCATGTTTAAATCAAACTAATGTGAGAGTTCTTCAATGCTCTTACAACAGAGGGTCCCAGCAGTGCCATTCTGCAGGAAACTGCCTGCTGAAGGACAAGCAGCACTGAGGCAGGTGAGCTTCTCCCTCAGCAATCAAAATCCAAAGCCAGAGCCTATAGAAAAGAGACTAAGAACCTCAGCAGGGCACAGTGTCATTATTAGCACCAAACACATTGATTCGGAAGCAAAAAAAGTGGTTGAATTGCTCTCAACAAGGCACAAAATTCCTAGAGTTGGATGATACACGAGGCCAAATCATTCAAATGCAGATTGGTACAAACATTCATAATTTATAGCTATGTTTTGTGACCTCTAAAGATGATTCCCACTATTTACTGGGCTCCTTTTCCCTGCATTCTCCACAGGTTCTGTTTATTCCTCCTACCCATTTCAATCTCCCTCCTGCAGTGCTCGGTGCATCTTTCCAGCAGGAGATGTTATTCTGCCTTCCAACCATCCCACAGGTATTTAGTGTATGTTGTGTCCCACCTGTGTCTGTTCTCCCACTGTCATCTCAATTTTCCCTTTCCATTTTAAGTGATTCCTTGTGCTGTACTGTATTTCTCCAGACATCCACAGCCTTTCACCTCTCCCTCATTAGTCTGAAGAGATTCAGAGTTGCAAACACACTCTGTGTTACACAGAGTCCTCTCCCATCGTATCCATTTGTTTGGGAATTGGTGGGAACACCAAATCTGTCCGTGTAGCTCTACTAATCCCTCTAGCTGTGCTGGTATTATCAGAGTATCACAGTATGTTAAGGGGTTGGGATGGAGCTTAGAGATCCTCCAGCCCCAACCCCCTGGGCAGGGACACCTCCCACCAGAGCAGGTTGCTCCAGGCTTTATCCAACCTGGCTTTGGTATTTGTCTCTTAGGATGGGATTCGTTCCTGGAGTGTTCCAGGCCAGGTTGGATGGAGCCTGGAGCAACCTGGGGTAGTGGAAGGTGTCCTTGCCCATGACAGGGGGTGGAACTAGAGTATCTTGAAGGTCCCTTCCAACCCAAACCATCCTGGGATATACAAATTCAGACCAACTTCTCTTTGGCAAACACTGTTACACACTTGTATTATATCTATGTAACACATAACAACTGAGAGAAGAGTTACACACAGGAGCTCTTTTCAAACTACCAGAAATCCAACCACAATCACTTATAACTCTCCTTCATTCCTCAAAGCCACAGGTCTGGCAGGATAAATTATAGCTCTGTATTGATTACACACCTGCCTGGTAATATATAGACTTGTACGTTTGGATTTTGGCATTTTATTTATGTAACATTGTCACAGAAACACTGAATGTTCTTCAGAGCCGTAAGGGACCCACAAGGACCACTGAGCACAACTCCTGACCCTGCCCAGGACATCCCTGATAATCACACCCTATCCCTGAGAGCACTGGCCAAAAAAGTGTGTATTATAGAGTATGGGAGCACTGAGAATGAACTTGATATAGGCAAAATCTTTTCTCCCTCCACAATACCAAAGGGACTCTTCAAAGCTCTCACAGCTTTGATTTGGTCAACTGTCTCAAACCCAGCATGGGAAAAACATCCCTTTTGCTATTCTAAGATCTGGAAATACCTTGTAGGGACAACACTTTCAGGCACAGGGTGCATTGTTGGGGTGTCCTGTGCAGAGCCAAGAGTTGGACTCCATGGTCCTTATGTGTCTCTTCCAGCTCAGGATCTCTGATTTTACATCCTTGTAAGCTACTGAATGTCACAGCAGATCACCTATTCCAAGCCCTCAGCTCCAACTACACCACGTTGCTCAGAACCTTGTCCAGCTGAGTCTTGAGCACCTCAAAGGATGTTCCTCATTCTGTGGAAATACCTGTGCCCGATGGATCAGGCCACCAGGAATTGTATTTATGGCACATGAACACCGAAACTCTCAATTTATCTCCAATTTCTTAAAGCCTCAACAAGAAAGGAAGTTAAAATCCTCCCAACAAACTCAGAACCACCCAAAAACAGGTTCGTGTGGCTGAAAACCTGTTTTAATTGCATCTGCTCAAGTAAAAAGACATCAAATGTTCCCTCAAATATTGTCAATAAATCCTTGTTGTGTCAACCACAGGTAAAACTCCCACTTCAAAAATATTCCCCACATTGCATGGTACAAACACACAGAGCATTTTACACTTGATTTTCCACTATAAAAGCACAGGTCTTGCAAGGACTTTTCAGTTTTTTTCACAAGTTCTTTCAATTTTACAAGCATCTGAAATCATCCCTTGTCAGTTCGTGGCAACAACTCAAAGCAAAGAAATTCATTGAAGTTCTCTGCATTTAAAAGGGTCAATTTCTGCTTTTGAAAACGTGGTTTTTAAAGAAAAACCTTCTTATTTTCTAACAAAAGGAAGTCCAACCCCCACTATTACCCAATAATTCATCTCACCTATACACAGCAACACTTTGTTTTGCTCAGTTGAGATCCTATGAAAGGCTTGTCTGCTCAGCCTCAAGAGCTTCTCAAGTCATCAACATTCTGCACATTATTTTAAACATATAATTAAAGAAAGTTTCAAGAAATTAAGTGACAGAAGCAGCAGTAAACTCTTCAGAAGGAAGGAAGATCATGAAAGCTGTTTGAAAGGTGCAATGAATACAGTCTGGGCTGGATTCATTTCATGGGGAGTGTTTGGTTGGCAATGAGTTAGTTGGAAGTGTGAAGGCAAAAAAGACTGAACCTATTCACTGGGATTAAAGGGACAAGACAGTGAAGATAGTAACAATTTTGCCTATGAACACACCAAACTGAACAGCTCCAACTACAGGAAATGACACCAAGGTGTCCTGAGTAAGGACAGACAGAGCTCCCAAGGGTCTGACACACAGGGTGGGAATGTCACTCCCTGAAAAAGAGGTTCCTGGAGCTCTGAGTTCAGACTGTGGCTCCTCTCTTAATCCAAAACAATCTCCTTTTCTCCTTAGAGAATCACAGGATGGTTTGGATTGGAAAGAACCTTAAACACCATCCAGTCCCACCCCCTGCCCTGGGCAGGGACACCTCCCACCAGCCCAAGCTGCTCCAAGCCCCATCCAACCTGGCCTGGAACACTCCTAGGGATGGAGCAGCCACAGCTGCTCTGGGCACCCTGTGCCAGTGCCTCAGCACCTCCCAGCCAGGAATTCCTTCCCAGTCTCCCACCTGTCCCTGCCCTCTGGCAGTGGGAAGCCATTCCCTGTGTCCTGTCCCTCCATCCCTTGTCCAAGTCCCTCTGCAGCTCTCCTGGAGCCCCTTGAGGCACTGGAAGGGGCTCTGAGGTCTCCCTGGAGCTTCTCTTCTCCAGGTGGACACCCCCAGCTCTCCCAGCCTGGCTCCAGGGCAGAGCTGCTCCAGTTCCACATCCTCCTGCTGTTGGTGCCCAGAGCTGGAGCAGCACTGCAGGTGGATCTCACCTGAGCAGGGCAGAGGGGGAGAATCACCTCTCCCTCTTACACCTCATTGAACAATTCCAAGCTTCCACAAAAGATCATTTGGGCATGTTATGTTCCCTTCCAGCATTACCTGCTGAATAAAAACTCACACAACTGAGACCCATGGGGAGATGGCAATGAGAAAAAGAGTGAAAATCTCCATAATACTCTCATAATCCCAAAAGCCACAGAGACATCCAGCACCTAATGCAGCTGTAAATCCCACAAAGTAGGGTTTGCTGGAAACTAATGCATGAGATATCATTCACCACAATCCACAACTGCCTCTAATATATACTTTTGTAACCTGCATTATGCTGTTTCGAGGCACTAAACAGCAATCCACGTGCAGCAATAACTGCCCCATATGAAAAACAACCATATCTGATATGAAAAGATGAAATGTGTTCAGAAATGCAACTGTTGTGCACACCTGTTGGACAAGTTATGCCAGAAAGGAGTAAATAGCAACTCCAAATCACACCTTCAGTTTCCAGACATGTTGCTGAACAAAATGGTTAATAGAAAAGATTTCAATTCTTACTCACTTCTCTAGACACTAAACTGTGTGATATCTCTGTCCATAGCATCTATCAGAGAATTCACGGGTTGTTTAGGGGTTGGGATGGAGCTCAGATATCACCCAGCCCCAACCCCTACCCTGGGCAGGGACACCTCCCACCAGAGCAGGTTGCTCAAGGCTCATCCAACCTGGAATGAAACACTGCCAGGGTTGGGGCAGCCACAGCCTCCCTGGGCAACCTGGGACAGTGTCTCACCTCCCTCACAGCAAAAACTTCTTCCTCATATCTAATCTCAATTCCCTCTTTCCATTTCTCCCCATTGCTCCTTGTCCTGTCCCTGCAGCTCCTACCCAAGAGTCTCTCTGCAGTTTCCCTGGAGCCCCTTCAGCTCCTGGCAGGAATTCACTGACAAAGTGGGATCTGGGTGATTCCACTGTTTTTCCCTTGCTTGGAGAAACTGAAGCAATGAATAAATGGTGAATTTCCCAGGGCATGAAAGAGCAGGAGTTCCAGTTAGACACTGGCACAGGTTGTTCAGAGAATCTGCGGCTGCTCCATCCCTGGGAGTGTTCCAGGCCAGGGTGGAAGGGGCTTGGAGCAGCCTGGGCCGGGGGGAGGTGTCCTTGCCCATGGCACAGGGATGGAACTAGGTGATCTTTAAGGTCCATTCCAACCCAAACCATTCCAGGATTCCATGAGGTACTGAAATCCATAGGAAGCTTGGCACAAACAGCATCTGAGCTGGCATGGAGCAACAATTATCTGCAATGCTTTTAAAGATACATATGGTATCAACCACCAAAAAATATCCTGTATTATTGTCTCGGTCTATGAGGAACAAGGAATTTAAGTCGATAATACATAGACAATAATTTCTGTTGCAGGAGAAACAACTTTAAATTGGATTAAAGTGATACCAGATACTAAAAACCAGTAAAATTTTATTAAGGTAGGATATTTAAAAAAATCCTATTAGTTTCTGAGGATTAGACATATGGTTGAATTCCTCTGTATGGCTCATTTGAATTTGCTTCCTAATTACCACAGCTCTGTTTGGGTGTTTTCCTGTGCATGAATCCATATTCCAGTTTGGTGACACCAAGGGTTAAGCCCTCTGAGGTGGGGAAGACATGAAGATTTCCGAAGAGGCAGGAGAGCATCTCCCATTTCAAACACAAGATTATCCTCCTGATTTCTAAAGAAAAGGCCTTTGGAGGCACAGCAATCTGCATGTGAATAAAAACACCCAGAGAAGCCACAGCTCTGGGTAGAAACAGTTTTTTGCTTCAAAAGGCCTGAGATGAGCAACTTTCAACCCTCTCTGACAGGCTAAACTAGGACTGAACACATTCCCAGCCTGGCAGAGCATCTCTGCCCCTGTCCCAGTTCTGAGGGGTCACTGATACTTCTGCTGGGGCAACATCCCAACTAAAAGCAGGAGGAAAATCAGCCCCTGCACAGCAGATCTAGAGCTACTTCTGTTACCAGACACAGATCCCATAAACAGGGTGGAAAACAGTTAAATCAGGATTAAAAAAGAGAAGAAACTTCAAGCTTAGAAGGATTGGTGCAAAAATGACAAGTTATTTTTCCAGGAAGGATCTCACGAATACAGAAACTCAGTGCCACCTATTTCATCTCTTCTGAAGGAATGGGGTGTCAGGGCTTTTAAAGAAATCTGAGTAATGCCCAAGACAAATTGGTTTTGCTCTTTAAAGCAAACACTTGGCTGAAAGGAAGTTGTCACTTGAGTTGTCACGAAGTCCATTACCCTGTTTTTCTTTCTCCTCTCCTATTTTCTCCAACTCTCTTCCTACAAACCACCCTGATCATCCTGTTCCTTCTCCCTCCTTTAAAGTCACTATTTTAGAACACAGAAAAATACAGAATTTTGCTACAAGGGGCTGGAGAGGGACTCTGTTGGGAACTGCAGTGATAGGACAACGGGTAATGGGTTCAAACTGAAGGAGGGAAAGTCTAGGTTGGATGTGAGAAAAAAGTTTTTGCTGTGAGGGTGGTGAGACACTGGCCCAGGCTGCCCAGGGAAGCTGTGGCTGCCCCAACCCTGGCAGTGTTTCATTCCAGGTTGGCTAAAGCCTTGAGCAACCTGCTCTGGTGGGAGGTGTCCCTGCCCAGGGCAGCGGGTGGGACTAGAGAATCTGTAAGGTCCATTCCAACCCCTAAATTCTATGATTCTATGAAAGCACAGGGAACAAAACAAGTGAAAAAAGACACTGATCTGTATTCCACTTTTTGTTTTTCACATCTAATGGTCATCCTGCCCAAAACCAAAGAGAACAAAGACCAATTTAATAGAGTCTATATAAGAAATCATCTATATAAGAAAGTATATCTAAGAAAGGAATATAAGAATATATTACAAATATAAACAAGTTCAAGGAAAAATATTTCCATCAAATTCTGAGGAATCTGAAAGAGACTGAAGGATCATTCCTGTGGAATTATTCCATATATATATAACCAGTGCATTCTCTAGGAGGTAGTCGAAACATTCAGGGTTTTACTTCTCAGGTGACTCAATTCAGAGTCACAGCAGTTTCTAAATAGGTTACCCTGACAAAGAAGTCCCACAAACTACCTCCCTGAGCGTGGCTTTAATAGAGTGTTAACTTAGCACAGGATTTGTTCCCAAACTTCAGCTTCTGCAAGGGAAGGTGGTGGGAGGAGGGAACAGACCCTGGTGAAGTGAAAGCTGCTTATTCATTAACTCCCCATATGTTAAAACATTTTGCCATCTCCTATGCAAAGTGATAAACACAGTTTTTAACATTCACATGACAAATTACTTCAGTCGCTTCCATTTTGCCTACGAACAGAATTCTCCCTCCTGCTCCTTAAGAAGGGGAGAAGCACAGATGAAAGAATCCATGAAAACAGACCAGACAGGATCACTGGAGGTGGCCGAGACGTGTTTGCCTTCAGCTGCTTTGTATTCCTCAAAGTGAGCTGTGCTGCATGAACAACCTCGTTAGGATCCTGCAGGAGCTCCCCTGGGACACCCATCCCGTGGGAGATGTGTGCTGCACACACAGGCAGGTCCTGCTCACTGGGATTCCCAGCCCTCCCATCACACAGAGGGAAAGCATCACCCAGCTCTCCTCCCAACATCCTTTCAGAGCTGCACCAATGCTTCTGGACTGCTTTGGTTTCAGTGGTGCCTGAGATGTTGGAATCACAGGATTGTGTGGGTGGAAAGGGACCTTAAAGTCCAAAGGGCAGGGACAGGTGGGATATTGGGAAGGAATTCCTGGCTGGGAGGTGCTGAGGCACTGGCACAGGGTGCCCAGAGCAGCTGTGGCTGCTCCATCCCTGGAGGGTTCTAGGCCAGGCTGGATGGGGCTTGGAGCAGCCTGGGCTGGTGGGAGGTGTCCCTGCCCAGGGCAGGGGGTGGAACTGGATAATCTTCAAGGTCCCTTCAATCCAAACTACTCCATAATTCTATAAACACATCCCTGCTCCAGGACTATGAGCTATCAGTTTCCATCCAGAACATCACCCCTAGGTCTTCTGAAAAAACCCTTGAACTAGTCATCTTTTTTCCCAAACTAAAACTACCAAAAATCCAACACCTTCCTAAACTCTTGTTTTGCACACACTGGAGAAGTCAAAAAGAGACTGCAAACAACCTGTGTGAAAGTAGTGGTTACACATTCAAAGTTATCAGGAGTCTCATTGCCCAGAGGGAAAAAAAAAGCCTGGAATATTAGTTATCACACTCTTTGTTGTTCTCCACAAAGACTCACATCCAGAATGGCAAACTAATCTATAACCAAACATTCAGAGAAACATCAATCCCTTCTATTCAATGTGGAACAACTCCTCATTTTGTTGTTAAGCAGCATTTCAGCACTGCCATTGATTGGGTGTGGGATAGTGAGGGATGAGACTCAACCAGGTATTGCTCAGGGTGAACATGAACCTCTCTGCAATTTTGCTGCCCTTAGGAAAATAATATAAGGGTGAGGTGTGTGTTTAATAAAAAACATCTTAGCTACTTAGTCCTAAACTGTAAATAAAAGATTATGAGGAGAAAAAATATGAAATAAGGCTGAAACTCAATTGTTGTGGCTCAGCAAGATACAGAGGCAAAGCATTAATGCAGCAAAGGCTCCAGCTCAGGCTGTCACTCAGGTGCAGGTTTCAGATATTGAAATTGGTAGCAAGTTTCCTAATCTCAACCTGCCAGGCAAGGAGCCTTCAACAAAAGCTCAATCCCCCAAACAGAATGGAATTTGAAGAGAGAAATTTTCTACTATTGGCAAGAGGAAGGAAGATCACAGGTTGGGCTGACAGCTTTATTATGCTAAAGTGACAAAAACATTACGCTCTGGTCAGTGCTAAAAAGGGTGGTTTGCATGAGGAAAATGGAAATACAAAGCACTGGCAAAGTCTGATGAACTCCTGCTTTTATCTCCCTGCTGCAGCACATGAGCTCAGACACAGGAAAGTCTCTTGGCCCAAGTGTAAAATGAGAAATGAATATATCTTGATTTTCTCCTCAGCGATTTGGGGGAACTGAAAGAACTTGTTGTCGCAGCTGAATATCCATTTAGAGAAGCAAAGACACCACAAACTTCCCAGAAATAACACAATTCATTACCACTGATATGATATGGCATTGGGCAGAATCCATCAAAGGGAAGCTTTAATGTGTTTTATTGCTTCTATCAGAAAAGTGTTTGGCAAGAGAGTTAATGTATTGATAGAAAGTGTGTGTCTGCATACACATATGTGTTTATGTGACAGGGGAGGGAGAGGCAGAGAAACTCAGAGCCAGGCAGATAGAAACAGGGCAAAACAATGGGATGGGAGGGATGACCTAGCTCCAGCCCCTGCCATGGGCAGGGACACCTTCCATTAGACCTCCCAGCCAGGAATTCCTTCCCAATATCCCATCTAGTCAGTTTGAAGCCATTCCCTGTGTCCTGTCCCTCCAGGCCTCATCCCAAGTCCCTCTGCAGCTCCCCTGGAGCCCCTTGAGGCACTGGAAGGAGCTCTGAGGTCCCACTGGAGCTTCCCTTCTCCAGGTGAACACCCCCAGCTCTCCCAGTCAGGCTCCAGGATATGTGTGTGCAGAGATATATATTTACTTGATATGGAAAGGGAGAGAGAGAGAAACAGAGACAAAGAGACACAAGACAAAACCACTGGGAGTATCTGAAAAAGACAAGTAGGAATGATGGAACCAGTTTCCCCTCAAACCATGGATATTCAGAGACTGCTAGAGCTAATTCCATGTCTTCATGGGGACAAGGACACGAAGCTTGCTGAGCTTTCCCTGCCTCTCCCTGAGGTGCTCAGTATAATACCATCAGCCAAAATAATTCCCTACTTTGCTGGGTCCAGCCTCAAGTCTCCAAACTCTGCACCTACACCCCTGCTGGTCATGGAAGAGGTGGAGGAACGCAACACCCACATGGGGAAAATAAGCATGTTTGCTCTATTAAATACAAACTTCTGAACACACGAGGTGAGAGCAGAATCATCCCCTGCTTATGAAATTCTTGCTGATACAGTCGTGGGAGATCACGAAAAGCAAACAGGCTGATAACTCAAAACAAATAAGAGGCGAAAAAAAATCTTGAAATCACTAAAATGTGTTGCAGGGAATGAAAACATTGGTGGTTATTATCCTGCTTTATCACAGTGCCCTCTGTTATCTACATCTTGCAAACTCCAGTTTACAGAAAACCCAACAAACAGCTTCTGATTGTTCAGTTGTTGAGATCTGAAAAGGTAAACAAGGCTCTGAGGCACCTGAACAACTGTGGGACTCGCACTGTTGGCACCTGAGCACTTCTGTTGCTTACAAACACCTCCAAAAAGCCAATTCTTGGCTGGAAGCTGAGCCTCAGCTCCTTAGCTCAGCACTGGGGCTATCACTGCAAAGCATGTTGGGCCATTCTAAGCCTTGAATAGAAAAAAGGAAGAGATCATTAAGTTATAATTTCCCCACACAATCGGTCTAAGCATTTCCTACCAACAGGATTAGGCTGAATACAAGCTCCCAGAATAAAGCTGCTCAGCAGTCAGGATGGCAGTTTAGTGTCTAGTAAATTTGATTTCCCTGAAAATCCTGACACATCATAATAGCAAAATCCTATTTACTGTAGCAAGCAGGATGGATAATACTATTTAACACCTGGTATAGTATGTGCCATCAGCTCAGAGCTTTGTGCTCTGTGTGCTCATCTTACCTTAAGGTTAATGCTCCTTGACAGCCAACATGGTAAGGAGAATCCCCAAATTAAGTGCCCAACTCAGGATTTGCAAATCCTTCCTCAGCGTTTAAGTCGTGAAAGAAACGGATGCAGATAAGTGTATCACATTCCCTGAACTTAATGTCTGTATTCTCAGGCTCAGATCTGGCACTCAGCCCTGGCTGGTGGAGGATTCTCCCCACACAAAGGCCACTGCACTCACCCAGGCCACGTGGAGAGATGATGGAATGGGCAAAGAACTATCCCAGGGCAGCAACTTGCTAACTGTTAAAACTGAGTGCATCCAACATAACACTGACAGCTCCACACGCTAACAGAATTGTAGAAACATGGAATTGTTCAGGTTGGAAAAGCCCTCTAAGACCATCAAGTCCAACTGCTCCCTCAGCACTGCCAAGGCCCCAGCTAAACCATGTCTTCAAGTGGGTGGAGAAGGATACCAATTTACACCAGCCCTGCCAACAGGTTATTTCTCTTCGTGCTTGGGTTGCTCTTGTGATTTTGGGTTAATGTTGTCCTTGTAGGACTCAACCCATGTGCTTACACTGCCTTTTGGTGTGGGTGGAGAACAGCTGGAGGTGGAACTGCCTCAGCCTCTTGACTGCTCAGAGTGACTAATTTTTCCAGAGGGATCCTTTCCCAGGGATGGCCACTGAAGCAGAGAACCCCAAACTGCCAGTTATTTTGCTCCTCAGTAACTAAGTCATGGACTGGAGGTTCAGCACAGCTTGGTGCATGCAGCCTCCTCCTGAGTGGTGCCAGAGCCAACTGAGAGTTCTGCAGAGACTCTAAAACAGCATTTATAAAGATCTGTTTTTATATAGCTGCAGGTATTAGGAATCAAATTATTATCTGCAGTTTGTCTGAAGCACTCGAGACTTTGGAACTCTCTCCTAGAATCACAGAAGTATTTGGGTTGGAAAAGCTCTCTGAGATCATTGAGTCCAACCATTCCCAGCACTGCCAAGGCCACCACTGACCATGTCCCCAACTGCCACATCCACAAGGCTGTGACACCCCTCCAGGGATGGTGACCCTGGGCAGCTGTGCCAGGGATGGACAACACTTTCCATCAAGGAATTTTCCCAATATCCAACCTAAATGTCCCCTGGCATAGTTCAAGGTCTCTCTGAGATCATTGAGTCCAACCATTCCCAGCACTGCCAAGGCCACCACTGACCATGTCCCCAACTGCCACATCCACAAGGCTGTGACACCCCTCCAGGGATGGTGACCCTGGGCAGCTGTGCCAGGGATGGACAACACTTTCCATCAAGGAATTTTCCCAATATCCAACCTAAATGTCCCCTGGCATAGTTCAAGGTGTTGCCCCTTGTCCTGCCCCTTGTTCCCTGGGAGCCTGACCCCACCCCACCTGGCTGCACCTCCTGGCAGGAGGTGCAGAGAGCAGAAGGT
>NW_008664614.1:62329-63933 GCF_000695815.1 Acanthisitta chloris | reverse complement strand
CCTCCTTTTCTCCAGGCTGAGCCCCCACAGCTCCCTCAGCCTCTCCTTATCAGACTTGTACTCCAGCACAATCCTATTACCTCACACCATAAGCACACTGACACACAAACTGCTCAACACTTCCTCAAAGTATTTCTAGGAAAACTCCCAGGCACAAAAACTTGGCTCCAGTGAGAAATATCCTGATTAATATGGGGATACATATCTCTCTCATTCACACTGATAAACTAAGTAGTTGTGTCATACAGCAGTGTATTAAAATTAATTTCCTTCTGCTCCTCTGACTCGGGGCATGATTCTCCTAATGATGCATAATGGCATTAGGAAGCAGAACAACATGGAAAGAGCTGGGATTGCTGAGGAACAGGGAGTGACAGCAGGCTCAGAGACAGAGCACACACACCACACTTCACTGAGGGGCTGCACAGCCACAGAATTCGAAGCGGAAGCAGAAGCAGAAGGACATGTTTCCTCCACAGATAAAAGAAATGCAAAGTAAAAGCAACTGGATGAAGGAACATCCCAGTGTCAGCTGCTCTGTGCACAAAACACATGGAAGTGTTGATGGTGACTGGAACCTACATGCTGCAGTGACACTGAACATGCAAAGATGGTTGTGGATGAAATCTGCAGTCACTGGGGCTTGGAAGTGACATTGAAGCCACGGGAACAACAGAAGGATGATAGATGTGGAGGAGCTGAACAGAACAAGGATGGACAGCATGACTGAGACAGTGCAGGGCACACACGTCAGAGATTTCACCTCTGCTATCCCTGATTTTTAACTGCAGGCAAAGAGCACCATCAGCCTGGAAGTGCACAGTGAAAAACACTGACAAATTCCTTAACATAGGAACCCTTAGATAACAGCTTTACAGCCCAGTCAGATCTACAGCATGGGAAAGCTGCTCCTTAACCCCTTTGCTCAACTCCCTCATGTTGTTTGCTGCTGTGGAACATGTAATAACTAATAGCTCATGTGCTATCCCTGACCTAGAAACAGTGGCAGCTGCTGGGGGAATCGCTGGGTTTGGGGGACGTATCTAAAGGTTTTTAGCACAGAAACCAAATTTATGAACAGCTATTCCCCTGGAGAATAGAACTGTTGATGCTTTAGTCTTGCAGCTGTCACTGGTGCACAGTTATTTGGTCCTGTATTAATCCCCTGTAAAGGTTGAGCATCTTCCCTCAATCAATGGAATATCTGATAATTGACAGACTTCACTTGGCACTGAATATGGATAATTTTCTTCATAAGGAGCACACTGTGCTGACACTAATCTGTTCTGTTGTCATCTCTCTTTATCATCAATGCCTGCATTGTTTTTGCAGCAGCATTGAAGAACACAAACATGAAGTTTCTAATTGAAAAAGCTAAGTAATCAAAAAGCCAATTAATCAGAGAGATGAGCTCTGACACTCGATGATGCAACACACTGAAATACCACACAGGCATAACTGAAGTGTTTTTAAAGTGTGCTTATTTGATGTAAGAATGATCTGAGAATGTAATTAGCATTCTTTGTCACAGGTGACAGACTCATACTGCACATTTCTTCTTCCTGACACGACTTCTCCAAGCTCCAATTACTCTGCTCCCACCA
>NW_008664614.1:45651-62316 GCF_000695815.1 Acanthisitta chloris | reverse complement strand
ACAGCCCATGCTCTGCTCTGGGTGCCTTCCACTCACATCAGGAAAAGTTGAAGAACAAATAAGCAGCCTGTTATCATGCTCTGTAATTTCCAGACCTTCCTTTTTGCTCCCAGCTCTGTTTCCATCCCAAGGCTCAGAAATCCCAAGGCAGCAGCTCACTAAGGGCTGCAGGCCACAGCCTCAGTCAAACTGAGCCATGACCCCTCTGCTGCTGCAGGCTGTCAACTCTGTAATCTCCACATCTCAGAGGAAGCTCAAAGGCAGATTCGGAGCCCAGGGTTCACCTCTTTCAGAGCCTGAACGACTCTTTTCTGTGTATGACAACAAACTGGATGACAACTCGGCAAAGCAAAGGCTTCAGCTTACAAATAAAGAGCCAGAATGAAACGACAAGACTTGGTATCACAGAGCTGCACTCTGAAGACAGAACAAACATCACCAAGAGCACAGCTACAACCAGCCCAAAAGAATCCTGTTTGGATGAGATCCTGCAGATGCTTTTTCCTCCAACACCAGCAAGTTACTGCAGTCTCAGGAAGGAATTCTGTGAGTTTTGCTGTGAAGGATCTTAATTTTTAACTGTTTAAATAATGCACCAATTTACAATCATTAAACTAATTTCCCTCACCCTTTCAAACTCTTTTTCACTGCCAAGAACATGGATTTCATTAATGTCATCTTTACAACTTAGGACAAAACACTGTGATGGTATCAGATTTTCCCGCTCTTTAAAATATTCATTAAGCCCAATTATGCACACTGATAATTCATGCAACTTGTCCTTTTCCTAATCCATAAAAATGTTTTTTTCCTAGCCTGCTAAGCTGCATCAATGAATATGTATCTTGTTAATCATTTTCCAAACTAACTACAAAAAAAAAATCCAAATTAATCAACAATAGATAAGCTGAGGAAGAAGACAGAGGGGGAAAGGAGACAAATGTATTCAGGCTGGAGGTTACAACCAACCTGGGAGCTGCAAAATGATGCCAGCAGCAATTACTTGGAATTAACATCCTATAAAATAATACCCTTTAAAGAAGGAGAGTGTTAACAGCAATATGTTAAAGCACTGCAAGCATCTCCCACAGCTCTCCAGGCTGTTCTCTACAGTTTAGTTTCAGGTCTACTATGAGAAAGAACCAGAGAAACATGGAATAAACAACTTGGGAGTTAACACGAAACTCTCTGTGCACTGATAGTTTTTGGAGGAATCTCTGACTGCATCCAATGAAAGAAGAAATTCCCTACATCCCTTCACACTTCCCATGCAATTTGAAGACTGTTTGGTGACACTTAGTCACTCACATTGACTCTTCATCAGTGTCGGTATAAAATAACCTCATTATTTCATTCCTCTCTATGTAATTACTGTGACAGGTGAAACCTCATTGCAAATGGGAGAACTTAGTGAGGAAAACAATATTGTCACCATTAAACCTTCTATCCTGTCAATATTCAGCCAGAAACAGTAGCAACTGATAGCAAAATAACCTCTTCTGACTACAGCTTTAATCTTTACCTCCTTCAAACTCAGAGTGTTTAACAGTACAACATAACCAGCAGCAGAAAGGAACAGGAAACTCTTTAACAAAGGGGAAAAAAGGCTTTACCCTCTCCTCCAGCCGAGCCAGTTGCTCTTTGTAGTAGGCATCATGTTTCCTCAGCTCTCTGTCCTTCTCTTCCAGCTGCTTGGCCTGAGAAAAGAAACAGAAGGACAAAAGTGGATGAAGAGTAGAGCTCCACCTGCAAAGGAAAGCTGGGCTGGAAATGACATCCCTAAGGAATACACAGTGCTGGGGAACTGCAGCTCTTAGGCATCAAGAAATGCTGAGTGTGGCACTGAAAATGAGCAGAGATTGCCTGTTGTACTGGGATTCTTCCTTCCTCTCTCTGGGCCAGGGTTTGTCCAAGTGGATCTGGAAGCATCAGGAAGACAGAGCCAAGCGCAGCAAGCTGAGACTGAGCTGTAGTTTATCTGTTTTATATTCACTTTGCAGATCTCAACTTGGGGAAACTTGCTCAAAACCACTGAAAAAAACCCATATGCAGAGGCTTAATATTTCACTTTATAACCTGGTCCTGAGTGAACATTTTGATGTGAAAAAGCTGAGCCTGAATCCACAGATTTGTAGGCAGCAGTAAGAGGAATTTTTTTGACGTAGCTGTTTTTTCTTTCAAACCCCAATTCAGGAATACATTTAGATTTGCTTAATTCCAAACATCTGAATGCTTGGAAAGACCCAAATCCTTATGTATCTACCACAAAGGACTCTGCTGTGCTCTTCAGGTAGGAATCTTCCTCTGGAAACTCCTAGATTGGTTGGAGCAGCCCCCGAGGAAGCTGAAACCCTTTGCCATGGGATCACTCCCACGTCCAGTGACTTCAAATAACACAGAATCACTGTGATCATTTATCTTTTCAGTACCACTATGACCTGAGTGTTCATTTCACAGACAGTCTCCAGCAAAATGACATTTTTTTTGCTTTTCATGAGTAGTCTGTCCCAATATCTACTACTAAAGGGACCCATTAAGAATGATAAAAGACATTTTAAGAGCACATGAGACAGAAAACACACAGAGCTGTTAAGTCCTCCAGAGGAAACACCAGACAAGTGATTTTGAACAAGCTCTGGAAGATTTAACACCTAAATCATCAAATTAATTCCAAGCTCATAATGTCTTACTCATAAAATATCTTTAGTGACTAATAATCCTCTACCACTTGTTGTTACCACAATGAAACCACGAACTGTGGTAGTTGTGTAACAGATACAGAACTTCACTCTCTTAGTCAAGATTGGGGTGTTTTGGTTTATTTTTTGAGTAAAATAGCAAAAAATACAACTAAAACTTCAGATGTTTGGTTGCTCACTACTTACCTGAATTTCTATATCCTGAAGCATGTAAATAAATCAAAAAAATGAAATTTATTATATGATGATGAATAGAATGAGCCAAACCAAACCCACATGCAGGTCAGAGGTATTTGAAAATGACTTGGGAATTGTTGGGGTTTGACCAAAAATACCTCAAAAAGCCAAACTGGAATTCTACTTGGATGAACCAAACAGTTATTCAGCATTTCACAGACTGGTTTGGGTTGGAAAGGACCTTCAAGATCACCTAGTCCAACCCCCTGCAACCAGCAGGGAAACCTTCAACGAGACCAGGCTGCTCAGAGCCCTGTCTAGAATATTTCCAGGGATGTGATGTCCACTAAATTCCTCTGCCCAGAAACCTCATGGCAGGAGAATCCATTTACCCATGTACACTCATGTCTGCATGTTGATCAGACCAAAAAGGTTTGGTACTCACACATATATATATATATATATAAAACTATAACGATTCAGATTAGATGCTAGGAAAAAAATTTTCCCTGTGAGGGTGTTGAGGCACTAGGATAGGGAATTGCCCAGGGAGGTGGTGGAGTCACCATCCCTGGAGGTGTTTCAGGGGTGTCTGGATGTGGCACTGGAGGATCTAGTTTAGTGTTTAGGGGTTCCAGCAGTGACAGGTTGAGGGTTGAACTTGATGATCTCAGAGATCTCCTCCAGCCTTGATGATCGTCTGACTCTACAGAACAATATACTACAATCTTCATCCACTGCATAAAGTGTCCCAATAAAAATAATCCTCAATTCCCACATTTAATACATGTTGAATTGCATCACTTTAAATTTTAACCTTCTATTCCAACATATAAATCCACACATCAAACTGAATGGGCAACAGGAGGAACTCGTGGAACATATGTTTCTCCCTTCCCCCTCTCAGAATTCCTTTTTCAAGCTCTCACTATTGACAAAATCATTACTAACCACGAGAAATCATCTGGACACATCACTTGAAAAGGAAAGATGTTAATTTCCACTTGTAGAGGTAGAGAATAGTCAGGAATTAGAAACGGCAGCAACAATAATGCCTGGGAAAAAGGAGTCTCTGACAGCTGGAATTAAAACAAGCTTTTGTAATTACCAGGAAATGTGCTACAGTACAGCTTCTAAAAATAATGAAGTCCTAAAAGAATGAGGAGTGCAGATAAAACGATCACATTGAGAGGAGCTAATGGAGAAAATTGAATTGATGAACAAGTGAAGGATTTGGTCTCTAACAGAACACGTGACGTGAAGCTTCATTTACTAAATGTAGTTACAGACCAAAGCAGAGAAAAGCAAATGTACACTGTGCCAGACAAAGGAGCTGTGGATTTGCATTCCTAACGTGAGCCACAGGAATAGGCAACTAAACCCACAGGAACATCCCTCTCCATCAAGACACATGTTGTTGCCCCAGCAAAAAGAACTTCTATTACTATGTCACAATAAAAAGCTAAACGAGGAAAATCACAGAACTGTTAAGGTTGGAAAAGACCTCTGAGACCGTCAAGTCCAACACGTGACCCATCACCACTGTGACCCCTAAACCAGATCACCCAGCACCAGATCTAGACACCTCTCAAACAGCCCCAGGGATGGTGATTACCCCACCTCCCTGGGCAACCTATTCCAGTGCCTCAACACCCTAACAGGGTCAACTAAGGCCACAAGAGGTATGTCAAGTCATCCAGTTGGGTTTGGAACCCTCCCAGCCTGGAGACTGTCTTCTCTCTGCAGGGTCTCCCAGTCTCTCTTGGGTTTGGAACCCTCCCAGCCTGGAGGCTGTCTTCTCTCTGCAGGGTCTCCCAGCCTCTGTGTGTAGGGACAGGGCTCTTCTGAGCCACTAATCACTTGAGAGGACACTCCAGGTTCCTTCCAGCCTGACATATTTCATGATCCCACACCCAAAACTAGGGGCAGAAAAATGCACAATGAACCAAGTGACTAGAAATGACCAATTATAGAATCCCAGAATGGCTTGGGTTGGAAGGACCTTCAAGAGAACCTAGTTCCCCCCCCCTGCCATGGGCGGGGACACGTTCACCTAGCCCAGGGTGCTCCAAGCCCTGTCCAACCTGTCCCTGTACAATATGAGCACTATGAGAAAACTGCCACTGCTCACCAAACTCTGCTCCTCTCTGACTGAACCATCTCCTTTGTTCCATTTAAAAACCAACAGATCCTGAAGAAATTAGTCCTTGAAAACAAAAATTACAACACATCCATGACTATTCTATTGATCAGCAACATGCAGAAAGGCCTCATGTTTCCAGCTATCCATAGTTCAAAGAGAAGAGATGATAAACAAATCTGTGTTACATATACTCATGTCACTGGGAATGAAAGAAAGACATGAGCTATTCCTGAAACTCTATCCTTGCTTTTCACTGAACCAACACAGTCCAAGAAGATCAAACATTTTAAAGACTATCTGTACTGCTGCCAGGTATTTGTAGCAATTCAAATATTGTCCATAACCACTTCTGCCAGCTTTGGATGTTTCACTCATATGTCACATGTAGAGTTTTCCACTAATCTGAAAGCAGCATTGACTTTTCTTTAGGACCCAGAGTGGATTTCTCCATATAAAACCAGAGCAAGAGGACTATTATCCTGCAAAATTCAGGAAAAAACTGCCAGCAAATAGATTTAGGATTATGTTTTACTTCCACCTTTGTTGCTATACTTTGTAGTAAGTCATAAATATTCGTGTTTGGAGTTGATCTAATGTTGACTTCACAGAAGTACTTGGAAGTTCCTGGACTGAACAACAGAAGGATCAAGAAAAGGTATGACCAAGGACTGTGAGGCAATATTTGGTGTATTTTAAAACAAAATGTGTATATACACAGTGGAATAGTCCTCAGAGATACTGCACAAGATGCAATGAAAACTCAACAACTCACTGAAGCCTCTTCAAAGTCAATCTCAGTTGATGGCATCGAAAACTTCCTGTGTCCTCCTTATTAGAGCTCTCCCAGTGGCAGGGACTGTTCTCCAGGGTTATTTTCCACCTGTGAATATCCTGCTGATTGTCTCAAATGATCAAAACTCTACAGCAATTGATATCATTTCCTTCCACCACACGTTGCATCATTGGCTGTGGCTGCTCAATCTCTTATCCAGGGAACCAATTTCCACTGAAGGAAAACCTGATGATGCCCAAGTAGGTACATCCACTTTTGAATACCAAATCAGAGACATTTATTGCTCCTCAGCTATTCAGGGTATTGATTTCTGGTTAAGACACAGAATTGAGTTGCTCGTAACTCCATCAGATGCTTCTCAATTTGGGAGACACAAGATATAAGCAGCACCTTCAGTTCTGGATGCTCAAGAAGGCACTGCTTGAAAAATACAGATTATCTCTTGTCTTCAAGCTGTTTTGTCTCTATCTTTTGGGAATTAGATCTGGTTAAATTGAACTTTTCTCTAAAGAAACCATCAAAACTCATTAGTTCTGTCCCAAATTTTGTTTACCATTATTCCCAGAGATTTTCCTATTCAGCCTATTCTTTGAAAACTCAGTTCAAGCCAATGAGACATTCCCTTGGCAACGCTGAGGTTAAATCCCTAAATATTTCACTGTTAAGACATATGCCCGTGTGAAAAATCAGGTTGGATTTGAGTTATCACTTCTGTTTTCAATTATCTACTGTTTTACAGTTCTTTATTATCAGGCTGAATAGGAAAATCTCTGGGAATAATGGCAAACAATTCAAAGGAGAATTCATAGTTGTTTTCATTGTGCCCCTACAACAGTTAACTAAGTGTGAAAATCCTCAGTGATAAGTTCATACCACACAGTTGCTGTTTAAATTACTATATGCAAACTAAGATCCAGCAAGGGCTTGGGAAAGTGGAGGGAAATGGCAGGAAACAGCAAGATTTAATGCTCTTTGTATTTTAATTACCAAGCTCCAATGTTGATCTTTCAGCATCTTCTTCAAAGATTTAGCAACTTCTTCAGAAATCAACAACCACGAGAGAATTCCTACCTTGAGCAGAGCAGCTGGGATTGATTTCTGCATCGATTATTGGGGAGCATCTCCCTTTCCTATAATCCTCTAACACGTGTCATTGAATTTCTGTGTCCAACTTCCACTCCCTGCACTTTGATTTCCCTTCTCATTGGATTGCAGAGTCTCTGGGGCAGAGCCTGGAACTCAGCACACATCTGTGCAGTGGTTAACATAATTATACTTCGAGCTCTGCTAGTGTCTGTGTTATTCTAACAGAAATAAATAGTATTGTAAGCACAGAAAACATTTGCAATTGAGGGAAAAAGCAGATTTAATACAAGACAGGAAAGAAAACAAACACTGTGCAGAGACCAAACTGGAACAAGAACTGAAAACAATTTGTGTTGTTTTTAAAGCCTTGCCCAGGTCAGACGGGATAAATCTGAGCGTGCCAGAAATTCAGACAACTAAACAAACTTCAGACTTCTGAATGTAATTAACTACTTGGGGGCAGGAAAGGTATTTAAAAGGGGGAGTGATGCTAAGATTTCTACTCCACACTCTGCCACCCTTGTCATGTCCATTTGCTGCCACACCATTCAGAGGGTCGAACACAGCAGGGCAGATTGCTGATCCCAAAACATGATGCTACTTTACCATAAGTTTTTGTCACAATGGGGAAGAATAAAACAGCTGTTTCACAGGATATGGAAAAAAATTCAATACATCTTAAACAAAGAAAGATGTAAAGTGAGGAATAAAAATCCAATGAAATGCTCAAAGGTTTCAGAAGAATTACCGGATGGAAATGGCCAAAAGCATCAAAGCACAGAAGATAATGTGGCCAATGTCCAACGTTTCAGGCAGTTTACAACTAAGATGATTTCAGTCATGTAAGAAAAGGAATATGTTGAGCTGAAAACAACTGGAAAAAACCTAAGTTCATGAAGACTATGTAGAACATCACAAGAAGCTGATTAGGTTCCAAGGACAGCCTGGAGACAGGAAATGGCCAAAAGCATCAAAGCACAGAAGATAATGTGGCCAATGTCCAACGTTTCAGGCAGTTTACAACTAAGATGATTTCAGTCATGTAAGAAAAGGAATATGTTGAGCTGAAAACAACTGGAAAAAACCTAAGTTCATGAAGACTATGTAGAACATCACAAGAAGCTGATTAGGTTCCAAGGACAGCCTGGAGACAGGTGGAATCCCAGGATGGTTTGGATGTACCTTCAAGACAAGACCATCTAGTCCCACCCCCAGCCCTGGACAGGGACACCTCCCACCAGCCCAGGTTGCTCCAAGCCCCATCCAACCTGGCCTGGAACACTTCTAAGGTATGACCCAATGAGGATGAATAGAAAAGAATATAACCTGGTAGCACAAGGCTGCACCAGTCTGACTACAAGGCCCCAGAGAAAGACTTGATATACCTGCAGGAAGCTAAGAAAAATTTGTCCTGTGTTTTGCAACAGGCAAACAAAATCGGAAGGAGATTGATGAAGAACACACTGTCCCAGGTTGCCCAGGGAGGCTGTGGCTGCCCCAACCCTGGCAGTGTTTCATTCCAGGTTGGATGAGCCTTGAGCAACCTGCTCTGGTGGGAGGTGTCCCTGCCCAGGGCAGGGGGTTGAGGCTGGATCATCTCTAAGGTCCATTCCAACCCTTGAACAATCTTGGAATCTACGAATCCATGAAAAGGGGAAGGAGAAGACATCACCTCACTGAGACCACATCCCAGATCCTCCCAGAGCTCTGGTCACTGTCTGTACATCTCTATTCTGGTCACTCCAGCCAAAAGCTTCAGAGGAGAAAGAAGCTGGAGATACACAAAGACCAAAGCCATGAGAAGTTCTCTGTGTACAGGAGAGAGGTATACAAAATAATTAACTGTTCTGAGGTGAGCCAAGCTCTCTTACTTACTCCTTCTCATAATACAAGACTGAGGAAATATTCAGTGAACAGTGAAATTGAAAAGCAACAAATTTGAAACCAATTAAATGCATAATTAACCTGCAGAACTCATTGCCACAAGTTATCGGCGAAGCCAATCGCACAGCACAAGCCAACAAAGTTGAGATGTTTGTACAACCTCTGAAAACATCCGCAGTTGTACCTACACCTGAGGCTCTGCATTCCTTGGAGGGCTGAGCAGCCCCAACTCTCTCAGCCTGTTCACGTAGAGAAGGTGCTCCAGTCTCTGCTCAGCTCCGTGCCTTGCCTTGCCCCAACAGTTCCATGTCCTTGTGCTGTTGGGGACACCAGAGCTGTGCAGCACTCCAGGTGGGGCAGGGCAGAGCAGAGCAGAGCAGAGGGGGAAAAACATCTCCTTGGCCTTACTGGCCAAATCCATAGTGCCCTCACTGCATCTGCAGCAACATGAGAATTGAGGAATTCTCATCCTGAACTGCAGGAGGATTGAGTTGTGTCCTCAGTTCAACTCTTTGTGCAGCCTCAGCTCAGATTTATTTCCTTTACTTTCCCTTTTTTGGGATGTTTGCCAGGAGTCTGAGGGCTGTCTGTGCAGTGCTTGGAGAACCTACAATCCATACATTTTCTAAAGGAATACTATTATTTTAACATGAACATTTTCTGTTGTGGGTGAGAGAATCTGGAAGTGAAAGCAAACATTTAAAAGTGCTTTATAGAGAGGAGGTTTCATCCCAGTCAATAAGATGCTTCAGGAAAATACAAGCTGCCAAGTATTCTATAATAATGGGGGAAAAAAACCTCTTTTGGGAGTTGCTAAAACATGTCAATTTGATACAATCTTTTTTGTCCTGCCCAATGTTCTGAGTGCTAGAAAGTAAAGCTCTCACTGAGATGTGAAGTGCTGTTTTTTCTGGCTGCTTAAAGCCTATTTGTCATGCAATAGAGACTGTTCTGGCCCACGGTGAGAATTAGTGTTTAATTTCCTAAACGTGGAGAGAAAGACCAACTATTTGCAGAAGTAATGTCAATGGTGTTCGTACGAAATTGAGAAGAGCAAAGAGTTGTTAAAATTAGATTAAGTCAGGAATGGTACAAGAGTTACAACTTTGCTCTGGCCTTAAAGAGGAAGGGAAGAAATATCTGCAGAACAAAACATGACTGAACATAAACAAGTGAAAGGATCTAAAAAATATTTAATCATCTCTGATAACACAGAGTACATGAGACCCTGCTGAGCATTCAGCTGTGAGTCTGCAACGAAACAGGAAGAAAAGCTGGAATGGCGAATGAAGGAATTCTTCCCTGGGAGGTGCTGAGGCACTGGCACAGGTTGTCTAGAGCAGCTGTGGCTGCTCCATCCCTGGGAGTGTTCCAGGCCAGGTTGGATGGGGCTTGGAGCAGCCTGGACCAGTGGGAGGTGTCCCTGCCCAGGGCAAGGGGTGGGATGAGATGATCCTTAAGGTCTCTTCCCACCCAAACCATTCCATGACTCTGAAGCAGCTCTGCCCTGGAGCCAGGCTGGGAGAGCTGGGGGTGTTCACCTGGAGAAGAGAAGCTCTAGGGAGACCTCAGAGCCCCTTCCAGTGCCTCAAGGGGCTCCAGGAGAGCTGAGCCGGCGAACTCTCCCGGGTATGCACCAGCCACAGCTTCTCTCTCTGGATAACAAGTGCCAGTGCCTCAGCCCCCTCACAGCCAAGAATTCCTTCCCAATTGCCCATCTCTCTCTCCCCTCTGGCAGTGGGAAGCCATTCCCTGTGTCCTGTCCCTCCATTCCTTGTCCCAAGTGCCTCTGCAGCTCTCCTGGAGCCCCTTGAGGCACTGGAAGGGGCTCTGAGGTCTCCCTGGAGCTTCCCTTCTCCAGGTGGACACCTCCAGCTCTCCCATTCTGGCTCCAGGGCAGAGCTGCTCCAGCCCAGTCAGCTCTCCGTACTTTCCCTTCCCAAACTCCACAGAGACTCTCAGGCGATGACTATTTTTCACTCCTCTCTTTCTGCTGTTGAGCACTATTAGACATGTGCCACATTTGCCTTGCACAGCCTCAATTTATGGCTGGATGAGGCAATAGATTTACATGCACAAGTGAAAATGGATTTGGGCACTGCAATCCTGACAAGGTAACTGTGGTAGGAGCACAACTGTTATTGCTGCAGTGACTTACAGCCCCAACCCAGCTCAGAGCATTCCAAAGGGTCAGCTGGAGCCATGAATCTGTGTTATGGGGAATATCAGATGCATCAACTCAGGTGCTATAAACTACAATTAAGAGCCAAAGTTGAAGGCATCCTCCTTACCAGAATCAATGGCCCCAAAACTCCTTAAGAGCTTCATGAAGAAAGAAAATTATGTCAAATAACCAAGTGGCAAACACTCCTTATTTCCTAGTTGGGAATGATTCTTGCCAGCACAGCTTTTTTTCCTGCTTTAAATAAACTACAAATGTATCTTCTCAGAACTGTAGAGTCTATTTTTATGTGTAAATACTAACAATAAACCAGCAAAACACTCAGCGTGCAACAAGAACCAACCACCCAAGAGCCACACGCCATGAGAGAGATCTAAGCCAGGAGCAAATTAACTTAATCCTATTACTTTAAGGTCCAGGTCTGGAAAGAGCAGCTGAGTATTTGTGCTGAACCTATGTCACTTTGATCTCTGCTGTCACAGAAAAAAGCCAAATGACATCCTCAAATGAGAATTACTGGTAATAAATGAAGGCAGGGCAGAGGCTCCATGGATTAAATGTGTTTAGGAGAGTCAGAGGGGGGAAAATAAATACAAATTAGCATTTTCTACAGCTCTCCTGCAGCACCTCAAAGAGTGACTCTTGGGTAGGAACTGCAGAGAGAGGACAAGGAGGAATGGGGAGAAATGGAAAGAAGGAAACTGAGATTAGATATGAGGAAGAAGTTTTTGCTGTGAGGGTGGTGAGACACTGTCCCAGGTTGCCCAGGGAGGCTGTGGCTGCCCCAACCCTGGCAGTGTTTCATTCCAGGTTGGATGAGCCTTGGAGCAACCTGCTCTGGTGGGAGGTGTCCCTGCCCAGGGCAGGGGGTTGGGCCTGGATCATCCCTGAGCTCCATATATTTTCATACCTGCAGCTATATAAAAGAGACCTTTATAAATGCTGTTTTAGAGTCTCTGCAGAACTCTCAGTTGGCTCTGGCACCACTCAGGAGGAGGCTGCATGCACCAAGCTGTGCTGAACCTCCAGTCCATGGCTTAGGTACCGAGGAGCAAAATAACTGGCAGTTTGGGGTTCTCTGCTTCAGTGGCCATCCCTGGGAAAGGATCCCTCTGGAAAAATTAGTCACTCTGAGCAGTCAAGAGGCTGAGGCAGTTCCACCTCCAGCTGTTCTCCACCCACACCAAAAGGCAGTGTAAGCACATGGGTTGAGTCCTACAAGGACAACATTAACCCAAAATCACAAGAGCAACCCAAGCACGAAGAGAAATAACCTGTTGGCAGGGCTGGTGTAAATTGGTATCTCAGGAGGAGCTCAAGATTTCTTTTTGCTTTTATAACTCAGCACTGCTGAGTAAGTCTGGAACAAATCTCTTCTGTAGCAAAAAAACATCACAAATGTGCTCGTACTTGCAAGTAGAAGTTAAGAAATCAGTTCAGTCAAAGCAAACTTAGTCAACAAACTGTATCAAACCACAGAACAGCAGCATTTGGTCCAGAATTATCAGCTTAGCAGGTCGGTAATGTATGTTCTTCCTTCATCCCTACTACCAAAACATTTAACTCTGTACCAAGAGCAAAAATAATGAAAGGGAGAATATAGTACACATTGCATCAGGTCTAACTGTGGCACAGAGTTCACCTCCCCAGGTTGGATGGGGCTTGGAGCAACCTGGGCGAGTGGAACTAGATGATCTTTAAGTTCCAACCCAAACCATTCTGGGATTCTAGGGCATGATAGTTTTCCTGAAACCTTCCTAACCTCTCACCTACACCTGCAATTTTTGCCTGTGAAAGTATTGCAAACCCTGTGGAAAACAGACAGGGAAAAGTCCAATACAAGCAGAAAACATTAATTTATCTCTTTTCATTCCAAACCACAGAAGCTGGTGTCCAACTCTTATCTCCCACGTGGACAAGTGTTACAGGATTACACCCAAATGCTCCTGGAAGGTCATGTAAAGGGAAATTAAAGACAGGAGATGTGATTATGGACACAAAGCTTAGTTTGATGAAGTTTATCCTCTGCAATGCCTCCCTATCTGAGCCATCACTGCTCACTAGGTAAAGGTCACAGTCCAGTTTCCTCCAAGAAATTCTTAAGTGCAGCCTTTAATATTCATTTTGCTGAGCTAATAAACAAGTTATGAACAGAGCTGCTTCAAACACAACTATCTTTGAGAATTAAACTGCCATTACATGAAGTACTGAACAACCAAATCACAATTTCTGCACACAAAACATCATCCCAACCTCTGAGCCCACACGAAAAAAAAGTCGGTTCCAGGGAATTCTGCAGGTTTCTATGTGTGAGAAGCTCTGTGGGAAAGGAAATCTTCCCACAACACAGACCTGAATGCACACACAGTTCTTCATGTTAAAACCCAATCCCTGTGCCTGGGAACAAGAGATTCCACAGAGAAGTTAGTGCAGGGCTGAAGTGGCTTCACCATCCTCCACAAGCCTGAGTTGTCCCCAGATCCAGCCAAAATCACATTGTGTTGCCAAAATTCTCTTTTCCTTTGAACTACAACATATTCTTAGCCTAAATCATGCTCACTCTTGGTTTTGCTACACTGGACTGGAAGTTCCGTAGGAAAATGATATTTTAAACACCAAAAAGTTGCTAAAATCTCTCTATCTGTTAATATTTTTTACATAGTGTGTTCGGATTTTGCATATTCTCACACCCTCAAGCTTTTAAATCATTTCCCCCTAATCAGAAAAAGAGATAAAAAATGACTAATAGGAGGGGAAAAAAAAAAGAAATAAAAATCTCTATTTGCTTTCTGAAACATTTTTCTCTCAAACCTGGTGAGATCATATCCCCCAAACCCTTCCCTAACTGAAGATATTACTGAGGACTCCTGGAAATTCAGGCTGGAATGTTGCTGCACTGCAGGGAATTGCCACGTGGGGGATCCCAAAGTGAATGGACTTACAGAGGAAGTCAGGGGGAAAAGAGATGTGAGATCAGGGCATGGAAAAGGTGGAAAATTCAGGTCTTACTTTCAAAAATGACAAAGTCAACTAGGTACATTTATCCACAATTTCTCTGCTATTCACAAACCTGATCTAGAAAAATATACTTTTCCCCCCTCTGAAGCCAGAACTAGATTCTATAATGCTTCCAGTAGCATAAAATAATAAAATTCAATATTTTACTTCTTTCAAGTACGTAAATCTTTGCTATTTCGCAGAGATGTCGACTAGAAAATTACTTCTCCATGTCCACATACATCCCCACACAGAAATGCATACAGGGACATCAGCACATCTCTCACATCTCCAGCTCATACTTCGTATTTCTGCTATTACTTCAAGAACTCACAGTTATTCATAGCTGGAGGAAGTCTAAGCTCTAAACTAAACTACATTTCATTCTCCAAGTAAATCAAACCTTGTTTGACTACACTGTTAGGGACATGGGGGATGAAGGAGAAAGAGGTTAGGCTGAGCCTATCCTGCTCTTCCTCCTCCTGTCACCATAATACTCTGAATTTCAACAATACAAGGCCTGTATTTTTATCCTTTACCAGCAAAACTTCACCTAGATCTTCACCCCATAAACTGCTGCTGTGCTCTACCACAGGAATAAAATACATTCCTGTGACTAGCGTGAGATAATGTACTTAATTATATATTTAACTTGCAAAAGCCCTTTGAGAGCCCCTGAGCCAGAATGAATTCTGTGGCAGCTCTCTTCATTAATAAAAGTACTTAGCCCAATTACTTGGAACTTCCATAGACAGTGCAGTGCCTTATTTCCAACCATTTTAATCAATCCTCACAAAAATCTCTTGGCAATGCTGTGCACAAGTACAGGGAGGGAAGAGAACGTGGTGCTTCAGTGGAGCTCCCAATTCTTTATGTTTATTATTCAGCCTTCCTATGCTCTTTAATTAACCACACAAAATAAAACCAACGTGCTTTGCCAGCCTCCAAGTTCTCCTTTGTTACAAAAAAAAAAAAGAAAGTGATTACATCCAGTAATCTGGAGTTAATATTAGAAAGGCTTAAGAGAATTTTCCAGGCTGGACTGCTCACAAACTAATCATTACGAGAGATTTAAATTAATTTGGGTCAAATGAGATTGAGCATCATCTTCCAGGTGCAGCTGCTCCCTCTGCAAAGGTTACTGATCCCACTGACTTGTTTCCAGTGCTGCTCATGTGAATTCAGGGGTGAGGGAATCAGGTTAGCTCACTCTGCTCCCTGCAACCCTTCCAGCAAGGAGATGTTGCCCAGAGCACATCAGTGAAGTGTTTGCATCGATATCTACTGGGCCAGTTGGTCAGGGACACTCATCCCAGCACAGAAACATGCGGAGCTGCTGAAGACTTTCATTTGTTCCACTAATATTCCTGGCTCCAGCAGCAGCTGCTCACCAAAGAGACCAGAGTCTGTCCAGACTGTAAATGATAGGGATGAGACATCGATTGACTTTTCATTTCAGCTTCTGCCCTGGGATGTTCTGGTTGCCAAGAATTCTGATATTAAATGCAATGGGATATGGATTTCCTCTGGAGCCAGGCTGGGAATGCTGGGGGTGTTCACTTGGAGAAGAGAAGCTTTGGGGAGAACTCAGAGCTCTTACCAGAGCCTCAAGGGGCTCCAGGAGAGCTGAGAGGGACTTGGGACAAGGGATGGAGGGACAGGACACAGGGAATGGCTTCCCACTGCCAGAGGGCAGGGACAGGTGGGATATTGGGAAGGAATTCCTGGCTGGGAGTGCTGAGGCACTGGCACAAGTTGCCCAGAGCAGCTGTGGCTGCTCCATCCCTGGGAGTGTCCCAGGCCAGGATGGATGGGGCTTGGAGCAACCTGGGCTGGTGGGAGGTGTCCCTGCCCAGGGCAGGGGGTAGGATTGGATGATCTTTAAATTCCCTTCCAACTCAAACCATTCTGAGATTCTATGATATATATTTTATGGAACTATTAAATACATTTTATACACAAGAAATTACCAATGTCTTAAAAGCCTCAAGTCATTTCTTCAACAGAAGAAGTTTCATTATGAGATATAAAAAAAACAGAAGCTTTATTTTACAAGCACTGATTTTATCTCCTACCGAGAAAAAGTGACTCTTGCCACAGAAGCACAGGTTCCTATGACTACTGTATTACATCTTCGGCCCAAAAAAGACAAATCAACCAGGTTGGAAAAGACTACCAAGATCATCAAGTCCAACCCTACTGTGGTCACCAGACCATGGCACTAAGTGCCACATCCAGTCTCACCTTGAAAACCTCCAGGGATGGTGAATCCACCACCTCCCTGGGCAGCACATTCCAATGTCTCATCACTCTCTCCCTAAAAAATCTCTTCCTAACATCCAACCTAACCCTCCCCTGGCAGAGCTTGAGTCTGTGCCCTCTTGTCCTGCTGCTGGTTGCCTGGGAGAAGAGACCAACCCCCACCTGACTCCAACCTCCTGTCAGGGAGTTGCAGAGGGTGAGAAGGTCTCCCCTGAGCCTCCTCTTCTCCAGGCTGAACACCCCCAGCTCCCTCAGCCTCTCCTCATGCCACTTGTGCTCAAATCCTTGGCTTAAGATAAAGAAGCTAGAGGACAACACACAGCCCCAGTTTTTTGATCTGACAGTTTCTGCTAAGCCCAACACAGACCTGTGGCCATTCCCAAGGAACGTGGCCTTGCTCAGGCAGAGCTGCAGTTAGTGCTGTTGCCTGTTCAGGAGCTTT
>NW_008664614.1:0-45609 GCF_000695815.1 Acanthisitta chloris | reverse complement strand
TCAGCAGGTAATTAAACCACCAAGCCAAGACCTGTGATTTTCAGGCCTCTGAAAGCAATAATCATGAGAATTCCCAGCACCATTGGAACGATTCTTGTCTAGGATCATCAGCATCACTTCGCTGCCATTCATTCCCTTCCCATGGCTGTTGTGGCTCCATCCCCATCCCAGACTGCCTGTTTTAGTGAGTATTCACTAGAAATGTCCATCTCTCCACAGATCTCTTACTCATGACATGGCTATAAAATTTTAGGAGCTCTTCCTTCATTCTGAGCCACACTGTCATTAGCATATCAAAACCACCCATGAAGTCCAATAAAACTTGAAAGAATGGTCGACTGTTTTCTTCCTATTTCTGAACCCAGAGACTGCATTAGCTAAATTTCACAATTCCCCTAAGTGCCTTTAAAATTACAAGCAATTTAGCCCATGATTCACTCTCATGCAGCCTCTGCCTGCATGCAATTCCCCTCCCCCTGTCTCAATTAGACCTTAATATTATGGGGGCTGAAATACATTAAATAAATCATATTTCATGGCAAAGCAATAATACTTACATGCATTTGAGAAGAAATCGTCCTGCATTATAAATGTCTTTATAATGTCATTACCTTATTTCCCACATTGACTGAAATATTAGGCAGCAGTGACTGCTCTGAGCTAGGGATTGAGGCTTTTAGCAAAACCTTCTGTTTATTCTGCTGATGGTAATTAGCTGCTTTAGTTAATATAATACAACATTTACAAACGGCAATTTCTCCAATAGAGAAACTCGCTCCTGTAATTAGTGAAACATTGTTATTGATTAAGATTTAATATGGCTGTTGCTGTTTCTGCAATGTACTACATGAAGGGAACCAGTACTAATTTGGCCAAGGACAGTTCCCAGTCAAACAAATCTCTTGGCAGAGGAGCATGAATTTCATTCTTTATCAACTAATTTCTGCTGGGTTTTATGCAATCTGAAAAGTTTAATCTATTTTACAGGTGCAGGTAAAAATAAAGAGACATTTAAGATAGAAATACACACCTGCTCCTTCACAGAGACCAAAACTATTTGGTTATTCCTTTACTGCAAACGAACTTTGAAGGGAACAAGGGGAAACACCTCAAGCTGTGCCAAGGAAGCTCAGGTTGGATATTGGGGAAAATTCCTTGATGGAAAGGGTTGTCCATCCCTGGCACAGCTGCCCAGGAAAAGAGAAGCTTCAGGGAGTCCTTAGAGCCCCTTCCAGTGCCTAAAGGGGCTCCAAGAGAGCTGCAGAGGGACTTGGGACAAGGCCTGGAGGGACCAGGGCAGGGATGAAGTCACATCCCTGGAGGGATTTAAAAGCAATGTAGATGTGGCACTTGGGGACATGGTTAGTGTCCTTGGCAGTGCTAGAGAATGGCTGGAATTTGGTCTTAAAGGTCTTTTCCAGTCTCCCTGAAACCATGGCTGCATTTTATGTAGAGGTATAAGCAACAACATCTGATTGCCAATAAGAAGATTCTTTCTGAAATTATTTGGGGTCATCAGAGCAAAATAAAGAATGAGTTATTTCAATTCCAAATTTAAGGATGAGCTCACACCACCAAAATCTGAACTGCAGCTCCTACTAATGCACTCTCTGGGGGAAATGCAGCAGTTACTGAAGGACAGAGAAGTCCCAGACTCTCCCACTGCATCCCTCACCTGAAGAGACATCACTTGTTAGGTGAGTTACCTGTCAGGAATATCACACTTTATACTTAGATTACCAAAAGGAAATGAGGCAACTCCAAGAGAAACCTCATTTCAGTTCTTCAGATGTTCAGAACATGTTCCACAGCCCAGAAAAATACATAACTAATATGCTCAGAAGCACCAACCACTGTACAAAACCAGAAAAGGGAATGTAGAGCTAACTCCCTACACTTCTCCCATTCTGAGTCAAACCCAACTTATAAAACTCCATATTTTAAACATTTTCTAGTCCAAAGATTATTTGGATTCGGTTTTGGGTTGTTATCTCTAAGCAATTTTGACTTTTGCACTATTATGTTGTTTGGGGTCTTTATAAGTAATCAAAAACTAGGACATTTTCACTGACAAAGCAAAGAACATACTTAAGAACACAAAACAGCCTAAAAATCTCCTGTAAGTCTGAGTTTTATGCATTACCTAAAAGTTCAGTATAAAGAAAATCATTGATATTCTGATCTGGGCACAGAGACATCCTCACAGTATTATATGAGGTGCTTAGACACTTCTGGTTATGACAGAAATAACCAACTGAAATTTATTCTATGAAGAAAAATGAACAGAACTACATATAGATGACATATATCTCCTGCTCTAGTGGGTCCCCTTCCTGCCCACAGCAGAGGGGTTGGAACTAGATGATCTTTAAGGTAATTTCCAAACCAAATAATATCTTTTTAATCCATTCCTAGATACTTGTGGAACTCGGAGCAAGACTCAAGGACTCAGTTCTAGAGGAATTCTTCGAACTGAACCCAGTTCCACACACCTCTGGCCAGGGGAATGCTGGCACAAGGAGGTTTCTGTTACACACAAAGTCAGGAAAACGATTATGTTCATTAAAATGCTCCTAAAATGTCGAGTTTTTCATCTTTGCTACAGAACGGAGCAAGCTGAGCATAAATTATTTATGATGTGTAACAGTTTAATGGAGTATAAAATAGCTTTTTTCTTCTCACTAGTAGTACAAGTTCTGATTTTTTTTTTGTTGTCAGCTCCACACTCAGCAATGAACTCAACACATTTACAGCTGTGACATGCAACCATTTCAAAAATTGTTCTCTATAAACTCTTAACTTCTAGGAATTACTTATACAACCTATTTATTACTCTCTTAAAGTGCTATCAGAGCATCCTGCTGAGAACACACTGTTGAACAGCAGCAAAGTCAAGTAAATATTAAGGAAAATATTCAAGTAAAAACTTAGATTAGGTATTAGGGAGATGTTTTTTGCTGTGAGGGTGGTGAGACACTGGCCCAGGTTGCCCAGGGAGGCTGTGGCTGCCCCAACCCTGGCAGTGTTTCATGGCAGGCTGGATGAGCCTTGAGCAACCTGCTCTGGTGGGAGGTATCCCTGCCCAGGGCAGGGGCTGGGGCTGGATGATCTCTGAGCTTCATTCCAACTCCTCAACACACTACAAATCACAGGAGTGTTGTCAGTTCCTCCAGAAATTTAGGAAAGTATCAGAAGCCACATACAGCCTGACACCATAACACCAAAACCACACTGTGGTAAGATGCACTAAGATCAACCTCCATCTCCCCTGTGGCCACAATCACTCACTCCATAATCCTGCAGGACACCCTCCAATCTCAGGGAATGTGTGAATGAGTAGCAATTGCTGATTACCCAAGGGACCAAAGGGATTTTAAGGCCAAATAGTTAAAACCTTAAACAAACAGAACTACAGACTGTGCTGCACATCCCAAAGGAAAGTGGAAGCCAGTGCAAAATCAGTGACTCCCACAGTAAGTGTATTCTGATAAAGAATCATGAAATGATTTGGGGTTGGAAGGATCTTCAAGATCATCTCATTCCACCCCTGCCCTGGGCAGGGACACCTCCCACCAGCCCAGGCTGCTCCAAGCCCCATCCAACCTGGCCTGGAACACTCCCAGGGATGGAGCAGTGACAGCTGCTCTGGGCAACTTGTGCCAGTGCCTCAGCACCTCCCAGCCAGGAATTCCTTCCCAATATCTGATTCAAACCTGCCCTAGGGCAGTTTAAAACCACTTCTCCTTGTCCTGTCAGTACAGGACACTTCCAATTTATCATCAGCCTATTTTCTGTGTCAGATGTAGGAACCATTATAATATTTCTATCTTTTGGGTGCAAATCACTTCAGTTGATTAAGATGTCTAAGCAATAGGACAACCACATTTCAGCTCAAGCCAGACAGTCACAGACACCTCTACAGGATAATCCATTCCATCCTAAAGCTGACAACTGAAACAGGTCAGAATCACATCCTAAAAACACCCATTTCTCTCTAATATTAAAGAGATCTGGGGCTGAAGAGCTCTGGCATAGCTGATTACACCTGTAACTACCTGAAAATGTAGGCAAGGAAAATGTTCCTCTCCTTGCAAGTGACTGTGCAGGATACTTAGGATAAAATCTTACAGCAAGGCCACCACACAGTACAAAATCTAAACACTCAGCCTTTAAGGCAGCATAGATGGGAAATTACTCTCATTAGATCTGTTCATCCTCTGCATAATTAACCAACACACACTTGAAACCAAACCTGAACAGCAAAACTGATTTTGTGAGTAGCTGTGAATGGACCTCTCTTTTCCGTCCAATTTATGATCAGACTTGCACTGAAAACTACTGGGAAAAGAAGTAATTGTCTCCTTAGTGTTCCACAGGTACAAAAGCCTTGTGTCACCCTCTCCATAAAATAAAATGACTTTCCATTCCTTTTCCACTCCACAGCCCCTCAAGCTGCAGTGCCAGAAGCAGGAGAGAGAGTTAAAGATGCTACACGCTCCATCTGCACCTCTGCTGAGGGCCCAAGCCAAATTCATTTCATCCATGGAAAAAAAGAGAAAACCCTTCACTAATAATAAGCAAAATTCCTTTTTGCTCTGCTGAGAAGTTTGAGCATTCATGTAGTTCTCATGGCATCTGTGTCTGCCAGGAGAGAGGTGTCCATCACATCAGCAGTAGCGCTGCAAAGTGCAAGTCCTTAAAGAATCACAGAACAGTTTGGGCTGGAAAGGATCTTAAAAATCATCTGGTACCAACCCCCTGCCCTGAGGAGGGACACCTCTCACCAGCCCAGGCTGCTCCAAGCCCCATCCAACCTGGCCTGGGACACTCCCAGGGATGGAGCAGCCACAGCTGCTCTGGGCACCCTGTGCCAGTGTCTCAGCACCTCCCAGCCAGGAATTCCTTCCCAATCTCCCACCTGTCCCTGCCCTCTGGCAGTGGGAAGCCATTCCCTGTGTCCTGTCCCTCCAGGCCTTGTCCCAAGTCCCTCTCAGCTCTCCTGGAGCCCCTTGAGGCACTGGAAGGGGCTCTGAGGTCTCCCTGGAGCTTCTCTTCTCCAGGTGGACACCCCCAGCTCTCCCAGCCTGGCTCCAGGGCAGAGCTGCTCCAGCCCTTGGAGCATCTCCATGGCCTCCTCTGGACTCTCTCCAATAGGTCCATGTCCTTCTCTGTCCATGTGAAGCCATTCCCCCTTGTCTTGGCACTCTCCATCTTTTCTGTAGGCTCCTTTCAGGCACTGGAAGGCTGCAGTGAGGTCACCCCAAGCTCTCTCTTTTCCAGGCTGCACAATCCCAATTCTCTCAGCCTTTCCCCACAGCAGAGGTGCTCCATCCCTCTAATCAGCTTGGTGGACCCTGGCCTTGTTGAACCTCATGAGATTCCCATGGGCCACATCTTGAACTTGTCCAGGTCCTTCTGGATGGCCTTGACGTTCAGGTGTGCCAACCATACCACTCAGCTTGGTGTCACCTGAGAGTAAATATCCTCTGATTTTCCTTAAGGTCAAGTCTGCTCCTCTAAAAATTTAAAATTACTTTTTCAGACATCTCAAACCCCAGGAGAAAACGACAGGCACAAGTTTTCTGCTGCGCATTAGCTCACTCGCAGGTAGTATGTTCAAAGAATGATTTCCTCAAGTTCAATATCTTCTTCCAACATCATTACTTTCAAAAGAAAGAACTACAAGGGCTTTTTTTTTCCCATCATGCTTCAAAGGGGTAGATAAAAGAGAGAAAGAAAATTAAAATATTACACGAGTTACTACAGTGTAAAACAAAGCTCCAGCTGACCTCCTTATCTGAGCACTTCTTAGAAGTTCTCCTTTACGAAGGCAGAAACAACCCTGTGCTCATTATCCTTCCTTCCAGCATCCTCTTGCCTTCCCTCAGAGCATTAAAGGAAAACCTGAGGGATATTTTACAGAAGGATTTCTTCTCACACCCAAATACGACGCACATGTAGCCATTGCTGCGACTCTGCTGCCATGACTTGAATATTTAGTAGTCCTTCAGTTGCCTTACAGACCAGAAATGACTCACTGCTGCATGCAGGAATTGACTTCTCCCTGAGGAGATTTCCAAGCAGCTTTTCTGTATAGCGGTTCATGGAATCATCAGTGTTGGAAGGACCTCTAAGATCATCAAGTCCAACCCTTAACCTGTCACTGCTGTAGCCCCCAAACCAGATCCTCCAGTGCCACATCCAGACACCTCTCAAACACCTCCAGGGATGGTGACTCCACCACCTCCCTGCACAATCTATTCCAATACCTGTTTACTAGGGGTGCTTGGGCTCTGAAGTGAGAACATTCTACAGGACCAAAGATAAAAGCAAGAGAAGCTTGAAATCAAGACCAAGGTGCTGAGGCACTGGCACAGGTTGCCCAGAGCAGCTGTGGCTGCTCCATCCCTGGGAGTGTTCCAGGCCAGGTTGGATGGGGCTTGGAGCAACCTGGGCTGGTGGGAGGTGTCTCTGCCCATGGCAGGGGGTGGAACTGGATGATCTTGAAATCTCTTCCCACCCATTTCATGATCCTGGCTCTAAAGACAAGAACCACCCAGCAAAAGGGTGCAGAAGGCTCCTCCTTGAGTCATTCATGGCTTAAAGACAGACATGGTCTCGTAACCATGGTGGGCTTGGACTTGGTGATCTTGGAGGTCTTTTCCAACCTGTTTGATTCTATGATTCTATGTGGTCACAAATGAACTCTGAAATCAATCTTGAACCTCCAAAATTCCTTTACTTGTTTTCCATTCACTCCTGCACCCTTCATCCTACACACTCTGCCAAAAAGACTCATCTACACCAAAACTCCTTCCTCAATATCATGGTTTTTTTGCCTTTATGGATGCTGAATGTCCTGGTGGAGATGCTGTTGGAATGCAACAATTAAAGGCATGTTAATGACTCAGAATTGTGACAGCTGCTGTGGAAAGAAGTCTGTTGGCTCCAGCACAGCCCCATTAACTACCTATCATAAACTACTCTGGACTTGCTCGTTTATTACTCCTGCACAGCCCAAAGGGGGAAGAGGGGGAACAGCACGGATCTCTTTCTCTGAAGCAAAATCATAAGCCACTTGCATGTCTTAATGTCACCATCCCCACTGTTTGGCTGCAGAGTAATTAGCCAAATGAGAAGTAATGGATTTGATTTATTTATAAACATGATTTGAATTCACCCATCTATTAAAAAAAGACACTGGAGTAGCTCTCTATGCTCACAGAGGGGTGGAACTTCCAAGCTCAGAACTCATTGAGCTTCACGTGGTCATTAGTACATTACTAGGTGTAATGTGACAAGCAAGATTATTATCAGGGTTTGCCACAGCTTCCCAAAAATTTATGTTGAGAAACTTCTCCCATGTCCTTCCAATGGGATGTTCTGCAACCCTGACAGCTGAAATCAGTTTCTGCTTTCAAAATTAATTCTACAGTAAAGGTTTGTAGGCTAAGTGTTGATTGAAATCAGGTGTTTTGGAGCAGAAAACACCTCCTGAAAACCAAATGGTTTCTCACTAAATCATAGTATAAGGGTTGGAATGGACCTCACAGATCATCTAGTCCCAACCCTCCTCAAATGTAATCTCTACATTACTTACATAAATCAAGGTTGGATTTTCTTTTTACTGGGAGCAACATGTCAGATTCCCTAACCCACAACCTGAGGGAAGGAGAGATAACACAAACACAACTGTACATCCAAACATCATCCCAGCTCTTGGAAGGAGACTGAATTCCAGCTGCAAACTCCCTGTGCTTTGAGGCCTGAGATGACACACTGTGCAATTACAGAGCCCTTAGCCTCCAGAGGATTGGACTGTCAGGAGAATAACTTTTATTACCCAAATAAAACGGTGTATTAGCACTCCCAGTTTATTAACACTTGCACTTTAAACTCTTCCCTTAAAAAACAAACAAACAAAAAAAACACAAAACAAAACAAAAACAAAAAAAAAAAAAAAAAAAAAAAAAAAAAAACCAAAAAAAAAAAAAAAACAAAAAAAAAAAAAAAAAGAAAAGAAAAAAAAAGAGCAGGCAAACTGCTTTTCTCTCCAGGCATATTGATACACCTACCACAGAATATATCATAGACCAATACATTATAGGAGTGAAACATTTCTTAACATCTATGTAAAGAAACCAAACCAAAAACCTTCAGACTTCACCCTGACATTCCATTTCCTTTCCTCATCCTCACCCTAAAACATCTTTTTAATTGGTTTTGTCCACACCTGCTTTACATACATTGGCACCTACTGCGACAACACTTGAGCATCTCGATATATCCTGGATATCTAGTGGGACCATGATGTGAAGACACTTAAAAAACTCTTATAATCACATCAAAAACTTCAAATTGCATTAAGAAAATGTAACGCCAGAGAAATGTTTTGCCATTTTCACAGGCTCTGGGATGCAATAACCTGATGTTTTTTACTTGTCCACCTGTTCCTTAGGAACAGCCTGAAAGACACAGTAATTTCCTCTCCTTCCTGTACAGATCCTAAATTGAAAATATTAGAGATAAATTAATCAATTACTTCAGCAGCAGCACAAATAAATGCCACATCCAATTTTGGAATCACAGAATATCCTGAGCTGGAAGGGACCCACAAGGATCATTGATCCAACTCCTGTCCCTGCACAGACACCCCAACACTCCACCCTGTGCCTGAGAGCATTGGCCAAACACTCCTGGAGCTCTGTCAGCCTTGGGGCTGTGCCCACTGCCCTGGGAGCTGTTCAGTGCCCAAACACCTCTGGGGGAAGAACCTTGTCCTGATATCCAACCTAACCCTCCCCTGACACAGCTCCAACCATTCCCTCAGCTCCTGTCACTGGTCCCACAGAGCAGAGCTCAGAGCTGTCCCTGCACTGCCCCTCGTGCAGAAGCTGCAGACTGAGCTGAGGTTTCCCCTCAGTCTCCTCTTCTCCAGGCTGAACAAGCCAAGTGACCTCAGCTGCTCCTCACGTGGCTTCATGTGGTCACCAGAGAAACAAGTTGCTGCATTTCCATCCCCTCTGTGCCCCAAACAATCTTTCTGCTCCTACATCTTCTAACCCACCCCAAAGGAAGACAAGTGACAATATCCCTACCCAAATGAACTTCATATCTGAGAGCAAAGCAACACTGAATTCCAGGCAGCACCAGCACCTCCAGCCCCAGCAAACTGTTCTGTGGAAAAGAGGAGCTTGTCTGTATTATGCTTCAAGTCTTCTGTCAAATGAACATGTTTTAATCCCTTGCATGTATTTGTCCCATGTCATGTACAAGGACAAGCCTCTCACAAGGCTTTGATTTGGTTTTTGTTGTGTCATACAACTGGCAGGATGTACATGCTCCAAAGGCCCCGAAGTAATCAAAAGGAGCCTGGATTGGAATATTTATACCCCAGCATTGTGCTCAGAGCTTCCAGAGAACGATACTTAAAACATCCTTTGCAGGATATCTTGAGGGCAGGAACAAGACTTCTCCCTGGCAGAGGGGAGGGACATGGAAAAGGGATTATTATGCTTCCTTTCTGCCTGTGCCTGACAAGGAATGATGATATTCATTTGAGCAGATAGCACAGCAATTTCGTTAGCCGCTCAATAAAAAGGGAGTAGCAAGAACAAATTGGTTAATGAATGAGGGAGGAGAGAGCAGAGTATTATGCAGTGAATCTATAAAAATGAACTCCATTTGAATTCAACCCAAAGAACAAATTGATGGAGCAGGAGCCTTTGTAAAGCACTAGATCTTCATCTGAATGCCCAAATAACACAGGGATTAATTTGGCTTCTGTCAAATATCTTGGGGGTTGCTCTATAAGAATTAAAAAATAACAGGCTTTAAATGCTGGTTGACTATCAAAACATATTCCTCTCACCACTCACAAAGAAATCTTAAAGGGAATAAATGCTCACTCTCTGTACTTTGCTTGCCTTCAAAACGTGCTTTTTACTGTGTTTTTCCTGTCTGTCAAACTTTGACATAGAGAGGAAAAAAAGCAATTAACTGTTACATATAAAAATCATAAAAAAATACATCTATTACATGTTGCCAAGTGGAAAAACAAGAAGAAGGAGGAAATTTTTTCTACTGTTCAATTGAAAGAAATACTTTAAATGTCAGAATGGACATGGTGAAGGGACAGAGGTAAATGGCAACAACTTCGGTTCAGAGGCAGCTGCAGAGAGGAAACAAAGCATTTGCTTCCCAATCCATGTGACAGATCACACTGGGCAAACAACTTACAGCACCAACAGCACCTACTTTCATTATTTTTACTGTTTAACTACATCAAAGTTGGGGGAAAACTGTTCACTCTTATTAATAAAGTCATTTTAGGCAGCAAATGGGTCTTGACATGTATTGGTCCAGATAAGAAAATCACTCATGATTTGCAAATGTCTGCTAAAAGGTTTTTGGGTTTTTTGGCTGGAAAAAGTATTATCAACTCTATTTGTATAGCAACAGCTTCTCCTCCATATAGGAGTTTCACATCATCTATCCAGAACAGACAAATTCCTATCCCAAACACCTTGAATTGCCATCCCAAACCCTTCACTGCTGCAGTAGAAACACCAAAAAGAAGAGGGAGAGAGAGTGTGCCAAGGGAGACATAAGCCATAGCCATGATGTTTGTTCACACAAAGGAACATGCTCAGTGTGATGGAGTTTAACATTTTCCACATGCAAAGGACTTGCCCATTGTACCCCACTCCCTTCTCCAGAGAGCAACCAAACTCCTCTGCCCCAATCCCAACCAACCACACACAGAGATCACAGCCCTCAGTACTCCAAAACAAGCAGCAAAAAAACTGTTTGCTGCAACTGCTACTCCTGAGCCCTAAGAACAGCAGCACGTGGCAAAAAAACCCCACGTGCAAACACCCAGACGAAATCCTAGGAGTGAAACTCTCCAAATCTCAAATTCTCAAGAGGTTTCATGCAAAATTTCCACTTTGTACATTATGAAACTGAAGAATAAAACTGCCTCTCGGTTCAGTTTCATGCCCTGTGGCTCCCAACCCTTAAATCTCACGTTCAAACAGGAGCCCTTAAGGTTTTGCCTACCATCAGTGCTGAGTTACAGGCTCTGCTCACACTGTGCTTCTCCAAAAGTCCCTCCCTGCAGGAACCAATCATGCTGTGCCTCGGGCTATGTAGCTTACCTCAAAATATTTCAGAATCATCTAAAAAAAAAAAGATTCATTTTTCTATTAAAATGATGAATGAGCTAAATGAGGTATGTAATAAATACTGCAGGTTTGTAAACAGACTTTTCTCCCGAGAGCTAATGCCTTAACTCATTTAGTAATTCTTCCCCCTCTGGTATTTCCTAGTGAAGTCATCCTTAAAATATGGTTAGCATGGGAGTGGTTGGAAGGAGCAGGAAGGGTCAGGGTATAATCTCTTTATGGAAAATAGGGACTGTCCTCTTGACAAAGCTAATGAATTGGGGACAGGGAAACCAACTGCAGGCCAGAAGTGAAGGTCACTGCGTAGCACACACAGGTAGGGACTGGGACCAGTCACCCAGGGATGATGGGGAAAACACCAAACCAGTTCAGACACAGAGGAGTTAGACACTTGATTTTATCCATTTGGATTCAATTGTGACAATAGGTCAAATTGACTCCCAACATTAACTCAACACACTTCAGTTCTGATATGGCCAGGGATGTGTTTTGTCTATTGATTTCAGTGCTCGGAGAGGAAAAGAACTTTCCTAGCAAAATGCTATTGGAGATGTAAAAAAATATCTGATAATCTGATTGCCACAGTGACCTAAAGTGCAAAAATGCTTTTTAATACAAGGATACCTCTGCCAAATTGATTTTTTTTTGAACAAGGAATGTATTAATCAACTTTCTTGTGCAGAAAATAATTTCCAGAAGAACAAGATGCCTCAGCACCAACCGATTTCTCTCTCTAACAGGTGCTTTGTGAAAGCCTGGAACAACACATGGGGAAATAGCTGTAATTATATTAGTATGGATACAGATTTCTAATGATAGCAATAATCAAATTTTAATGTCCTGGTTACAGCACATGAACACAACAATATTTCTGTGCCTCTTCAAAGGGAAATGAGACTTTAATGTCGTTGGCAGCTCAATAAAACCATTTTCTAACATAGAGGGTCCTAATGACAACTCCTTTCAGTCCAGACAGTCAAGCAAACACATTCACAGCAAACACCAGGTCATTATGAGGAGATGGAAATACAACAGGTCCTCAGCACTCGGGAGAACTATTGATCTGCTACTCCATATTCTCCCTGTCTCACCCTGACTCTCATAATGACTCAAGTGATGGAACATCAATAAACTATTTATGGCAAGGCCACCACAGTTAAAGCCACTCAACAAACCTGTGCTCAACTCAACCAGCCACAGGTTTGAGGTATGCAGCAAAAACCTCCAGGAATAAATCCCTGTGCCAGTTCCTCACTCCTCATCCCACTTAATGGAGACAGCAGATTCCCAGAGCCAGAGATGGGGGAGAAGCCAGAGGAGATGCAAGACCTCAGCAGCCATTCCATGCCCTGAGTCTCCCTGGCATTGCTTTTAGACCAGACCCCAGTGCTGTGGGACTAGGAAAGTTCCACCTTGCCTAAACTGCTCCGAGTCCATGCCCTCTAAAGGCATTACTGAAGCACCTGCCTTGATTTTTGCTGAGTTAAGCATCAACAGTTGATTAAATCCTCACAGTGACTCCACAAGGGATTTTGAGGGGTTTGATCACGGCCTGGAAATTCCACTCTAAATTGTAATTTCTACCTTGGCTGGTGCAAACATCAGAATTACTGAGGTTTGCAAACCTCTAGGTCTCCCCCAAACATGATTCTGCAGGAGCTGCCACTTGCCAGTCCAACTTGTACTGAAGGTGCTTTCCCTAACCCAACTTAATTGAGTGCTGTGTAGGCTGTTGGCAGCGGCTCATTTTATCCCTGTTTTCCATTTGTATGAGGACTCAGTGCTAACTTTGGGATCTTAACAGTTACACATTTCTCCCTTCTGAAACTACAAGCAGCAGATGTTGCTATAATTGTTTGAGAACGAGAAATATGACTTCAACCTCAACATTTTATGTCTATTTATTAAACCTGAATTAGAAACTTTATAAATTCAAACTAAAACTCTTCCTTTCTAACTATAATTTCTTTCCCTTTGCGCTAGATAAACAGTTTAGCAGCAGCAAAAGGATTTATTTCGCTGCTGACATTTCAGGAAGAGTATTTTTTTTTTCTCCAAGAAGAGTCTGACAAATCAAATCTAAGCCACATAAAATACAAACCTGCTGTAGCAGTTTCCTAGAACTAAATTCCTAGAACGGAATTCAGCGTGACAAAGGGTACACAGAGAGACAGATTCCTAAATCCTTGTGCTCCAGACTCCTAAATTCAGCTTGGATACATCAAACAAATCCACAGGCAGCACAAGCAAAGAAGCCAAGGGAATAAAAACTGACCAGCTACAGGAAAATAAAGCAGGTGACTCACAGAAGGATTTGCAAGGAAGGTGAGAATTAATCAGGATTTTAACACTTCAACCCGTTTTAAGGGAAGGCACAGACAAAACCTACTTACTATGATGCTCTTCTACACTTCAAAGAAAGAACGCTACAGTGGAAGTGACAAATTTGCAGCAGTAACAAATTTCCACCAGAGAACTAACAGATAAGTTTTCACAGAAGGGAACAGTAAGGTGGTCAAACCTGAGATGACACACCAGGGACACCCTCCCCTATCCCAGGCTGCTCCAAGCCCTTCCAGCCTGGCCTGGAACACTTCCCAAGAGTCTGGCTGACAACAACAGCATCCTGTGCTTCTCAGAAGCACAGAGCTAACTACAGCAGCAAAGGGAAGATGCAAACCCCTGGTAATTATGCAAATAATTGTCCCCATATAAACCTTCAGCTCCTCATTAGCTCGAGGCCACACAAGATGAAGAATCCAGAGGGTTTAAGGCACAGAACTAAGGCTGTACCTTGGTCATAATTCCTCTCCATATTCCTTTGTTCCAGTATCTTAATGTGGCAAAACACTAAACATCCATTAACCCCTGAAATTATTCTTCAACAGTAACATGACCACAGAGGTGACTGGAAAAGATCCTAATCCTGAGGTGAAATTGGTTTGGTTTGAAATTGGGATAGGGAAAAATAACATGAAGAGATTTTTACCTACACAGCATAGATGAAGCAATTGCTGATTGAAGTGATTGATTAATTACAGACCAAAAAACCTTAAAACCCTTGGATTTTGTTCCAGATTCAGAGGCCTAAACAAATATTTACATAGTTGCTGACATAACTAATCCAACTCAATGCTCACATAAGGTTTTTAAACACTTTTTTTCCTTGGAAATACCAATTTGTTTACTATTTATACTGCAGTATAGATGTATTTATAAGGCATATTCCAACCTCAGAGAATCATTATTGCCACAAAGAAGAGTCAACACAGGCACCAAATAGCAAACAGCCACTATAGATAACAAGTTATAAGAGGGTTTTTTATATATGTGATAGATATAGATATAGATGTCACATATATATGAGGAGTTATAAATCTGCCAGACATTTATAAAGGACTCAAATGTATAGTGTCAGTTTTCTGAGGAAAACAGCCAACCATATGTTACAACTTCCTTGTGAGGAAGTTTTTATCCATCAGATTGAATCAAATATGATCCTTTGATACAGAATTTCGCACTGAGTTGGCTCCAAGCTTAGAGACAATCAGCAGAAATGACACTTTCTCTTGCATTAATTTTTTTAAAATTTTATTATAGTCAGATTTCTAGCCCAGAAATATTATGGACTTCATTTAAATGCTAAGAAATTAATTTCTATAAATGTTCTCTTGCATTCTGTAACTTCCTAATATAGAATAATCACATTTAGTCAACAGACCTGTCAGGTTACTCTTCCACTCTCTGAAAAAAAAAGACATTTAATATTAGATGAGGTATTAGGAAGAATTTCTTCCTGGTGAGGGTGTTCAGGCACTGGGATGAGGAATTGCCCAGGGAGGTGGTGGAGTCACATCCCTGGAGGTGTTTGAGAGGTGTCTGGATGTGGCACTGGAGGATCTGGTTTAGGGGTTCCAGCAGTAATAGGTTAAGGGTTGGACTTGATGATCTTTGGGCCACGGAGATGCTCCAAGGGCTGGAGCAGCTCTGCCCTGGAGCCAGAATGGGAGAGCTGGGGGTGTTCACCTGGAGAAGAAAAGCTCCAGGGAGACCTCAGAGCCCCTTCCAGTGCTTCAAGGGGCTCCAGGAGAGCTGAGAGGGACTTGGGACAAGGCCTGGAGGGACAGGACACAGGGAATGGCTTCAAACTGCCAGAGGGCAGGGACAGGTGGGATATTGGGAAGGAATTCCTGGCTGGAAGGGTGGTGAGACACTGGCACAGGTTGTTCAGGGAGGTTGCACATATCCCATCCCTAGCAGTGCTCCAGGTTAGGCTGGATGGGGCTTGGAGCAACCTGGGCTGGGGAAGTTATACCTGCCCATGGCAGGAGGTGGAATGAGACGACATTCAAGGTCCCTTCTAACCCAAACCAGTCTGTGATTCAATAATTCCTTCAGCAAGGCAATCTTACAACCATCTGTTCTTATGCCAGGGACGTTTGACTAGCTAGTAACAAAGACAGAAGAAATAAGACAGAGATCTGCTTTCCTCTCCTCCCAACAGTCTGAAACAAGCCTGAGGACACAGCTGCTTATAAACTCTGAGGGTTGTGAGAGTCTGTGGACTTACGAAGCGCTGAGCCTTCTGCCTCTCCTCCTCCGTGGCCGCGCGCTCCCGCAGGATCGCTCGCGTCAGGTGCTCATTCGAGGAGATCCTTTCCCGCTCCAGAAGTTTCCCAAACTCATCCCGAACATACATTTGTTCTTGTTTCAACCTACACAAGGTGGAGAGAGCAATTGAGACTGAAGGTTCACTTGCCAAGGGTAGTTTAAAAAGGATGCAGAGCCAGGGAAATAAATTATCGTTGGCTTCTTAAGGCACCTAAATAGAAAAGTCCACTAAAATTCCAGGAGTTTATTTCAGATTAGAGTTTCAAAATCAGAACACAGAAAAGCCACCAGCCTGAATCTCACTAGGCATTAAATCATCTAAAACACAACTAATTCAAGAGCCTGATGAACATGTATTTTAAGGACCAAAATCACACACGGAGCTCTGTGGCTTGTTTGGTTTTTTCCAGGTTTTAAGGAACCATTTTCTCCAGGAATACTTTTCTCCCACCAACCAGTGTGCACTCAATTTCCAGCTGAAAGCTTTTCTACCCAAACCAACTCCTGCCTCTGTTTACCAACTGCAAGAAGATTGACCAACCCTAACAAACCTTTCCCAGGGACTGGAGAGGATGAGCTGAAAATAATTAATTAAGGCAACTCCAGGCTCAGAAATTCTCAGTATTTCTCTGTTACAAGCCATAAATACATCTGAAATTGTCACTGCAGGACTTGAGACAAGCAAACCAGATCCAATCTTCATGAAAATACAGAGATACAAATTGTTTTTCAAGTAAAACTCATCTGTTGCACATGTGTGTTGTGACATTGAGCACGGAGTCAGTGTGAGGGAACTCAGCCTGGTAATGGAGCTATGGAACACTGGGATTCAAAGAGATTTATTTTTTTTCCAAGAGTGATGGAGAGGAAGCTTAAGTATTCTCAGTGCATTTATGTGTCACCAAGGGAGCTCTGGAGAACAAATCCTAATGAGTAGGGTCACTTGGTAAAAGGTACCAGCATTACAGTACATTAGATTCTTCCCCAGGGAACAGATTTAAGTGAGGTGGGGAGGGAAAAAAAAGACAATTACAAGCTGTATTACTTCTGTGCTCAGCTCCAAGCCCCTGAAAGGCAGCAACCAACTGGGAATCTTTATAAAAGTTTATTAAGCCACATCTTCAATTACTCCAGCAAGAAACTCAGATTATGCAGACATGGACCAAATTCCATTAAGTGATTTCCCAAGGTCCCCCAAATTATTCCAGCAGGATTGATAGAACAAATCCTTCATACAATCAATGGCACAGTCACAACATGCTGGTTGTCTCTTCCATTGGAGAAATCATGTTTTGTCTAAAAAGTGTCAAAATAGAAGTCTCAGCAGCTTTTTCTGGTGAGAGACAGAGAAAGCACTTTGTGTCTCCTGAGTCTGAAGGAAGCTCCTTCCTCATCCTTGCTGCATTTTACTTCCTGCAACTGTTTTTCGCTTGAAATTGTCTCTTCTTTATGCATGTTGCACCCAGCAGAGGAGTTAGAGGACATGAAATATGTTTTACATATACAATACCACAAAAATCCTACCAGGGATCACATGTAAAACTCCATAAAAATCACGAAAAACCCACTCAGAATTAGATGTTACGTGTAACTCTTGGCAACAGAGAGACTGGATATGACACTTAGTGCCATGGTCTAGTTCCCATGGTGGTGGTAGGTCATGGGTTGGACTTGATTTTCTCAGAGGTCTTGTCCAACTCCTTAAACCCCTCCAGGGACAGTGACTCACAGCACCCACACAAGATCATAGAATCATAGAATTTAGGGGTTGGAATGGAGCTCAGAGAACATCCAGCCCCAACCCCTGCCCTGGGCAGGGACACCTCCCACCAGAGCAGGTTGCTCAAGGCTCATCCAACCTGGAATGAAACACTGCCAGGGTTGGGGCAGCCACAGCCTCCCTGGGCAACCTGGGCCAGTGTCTCACCACCCTCACAGCAAAAACTTCTGCCTCATATCTCATCTCAATTTCCCTCTTTCCATTTCTCCCCATTGCTCCTTGTCCTGTCCCTGCAGCTCCTAACACAGAGTCCCTCTGCAGCTTCCCTGGAGCCCCTTCAGCTCCTGGCAGGTTGCTCTGAGCTCTCCACACAACCTTCTCTTCTCCAGGCTGAGCAGCCCCAACTCTCTCAGCCTGTCCTCGTAGGGAAGGTGCTCCAGTGCTCTTATCACCTTCATGAGGTTTCATTGTTCCACCTCTAACCTATAACTAGTTAACTTCCTAAAGCCTCCACTGAACTTCCATTCAGGACAACTTTCCTCCACCAAAAGAACTCCTAACCACTCATCTCACCTGCTTTACATTCAGCAGAGTTTGAACAAAATAAGCAGGATTTTGAAGCAATTTTCATTTATTTGAGTTGCATAATTGGGTGCTCAGAGCACCTTAATGAAACAAACACGAGGCAGATCCACACTGATCTCAAACATTTGCGTGCACCAGCCCACAGCAGCTTTTTGCCTCGGCACTACAGATTCATTTTCCTGGCATTCTGCATGTCCTGCTGCTGAATAAAGGCAAACATCAGCTAAATCTACAGTAATAAATTATATTAGCTAGGCAAGAGTGGAAAAAAATAGATAGATAGATGCACATCTGTAATTTATAATAGATACACGAGTTCAACAGCACAACTTGTCAGGGGAGAACACCAGTAAAAGAATTTCATGGGAACAGACTGCTTAAAGTGCCATTTTTAATTACAATAGATAGAAAGGCTTGAGGTAATGATTCTCATGTCTGAGTGGAGAACTGCAGTTAGCAGCCACTGATCATTCACACACAGAATGTGCCAAAAAAAGGTGCTGAGACAGCAGAGAAAGCTCCTGGTTGTATATTTGCCTACACAATTGATAGTCTGAATAAAATCCATCTCGGTAATTCTGAAATACTGTTTCAAGAAGTGCAGAGTGGCTGATTTAATGAGGAGATCAGGTGTCTGGTGCTACTGGGAAACACATCAGGCATCAAGAACCACCTCCAGTTACAGCCTGGGCCAACAGGTCACAGGAGTTCATGTTCTTAGCTGGTTTAGAGCACAAAATCACACGAAAAGCAATGATTCCTTTCCTCACTGTGGTTGAGGAAATCAACACTCTTGAGTTAAAGCTGTGAAGAAAATTTATATACTTGTACTTCTGGTAAATCCTGAAACACTAAACCACCAAGGATTTATGGAGCACTGAAGATTTATGGGTCTCAGGCATGATAAGAATTTGGGTGGTTTTGTTATCACATTCTCATGTTTAGCTTCATACAAGATAAATTTTCGACTGTTTAATTCCTGAAGTTGCTTTAATCAAAGTAATGTGGGACATCTCACCTAAACCAGATCTCTTCAACCTGAGCACAAACCCAACACAAAATACAAAAACACACTCCAAAAAAAAAGGAAGGATAAGACTTCACTGCACACAAAGAAGTCTGTCCTTTTCAGATCCATTTTTTAATTGAGACCAAGAGAAAACTGCTACTATTACCACACGGATTTCTGCCACAATCCTGCACAGCATGACCCACCTCAGCCACAGTAACCAGAGGACTAATTGAAGACTAAATCCAGAGGAATTCCCTCTTTTGTTTACTTCCAAACAGCCATTTCTGTTGTGCTTGAAAAACACCTGCGGATGTTAATTAAGGCAAAAGCAGCTTTTAATTCCCAGACAACAGCAACACACTGAGAAGTGCTAAGAAATATTAGCTTGGGGCTTTGATGGCCACAACACATGTTATCCTACATTAATCAAGAACCCAGAGAAATCAGAAACTGGCGAACAATCCTCTATGAAAAGGAATGAAGTGATATGTCATTTTCAGCCCTTATTTCTGGATATTGGAAATTTATTACTCTATCAAAGCCTAAACATTTTCTTTTTGCTATTTTTCAGGGCAATGATTACTTGCCACTTGTTTTATCTTTATTACTGTCTCCAAGCTACACAATCTGATGGATCTGTGGTGTTCCCAGATAAACTCATTCAAGTCTAAAGCATCAACTGTGTCATTTTTCATTACCTCCAAGCAAGTAAAATCAAAATATTCCCAGCTACAATGTCCACTATCAGGAAAATCTCCTCAATGAAACAAAGAGAAACCCGAAGAGGTCTCAGCCTGTATTTGCAGTCCCAGCTGGAGGGAAGGGATGGGTCATCCAGAGGGACCTGGACAGGCTTGAGAGGGGGAACAACGCAAACCTCAGGAAGTTTAACCAAGTGAAGTGCTAGGCCCTACACTTGGGCCATGGCAATCCCAGGAACAGGCACAGGTTGGGTGGTGAAGGAATTGAAACCAGCAGAGAGGAGAGAGACTTGGGAGTGACAGTGGATGAGAAGCTCATCATGAGCTGCAGTGTGAGCTCAGCCCAGAAACCAATGGAATCCTGGGCTGCACCCACAGGAGTGTGGACAGCAGGGCAAAAGAGGTGATTCTTCCCCTCTACTCTGCTCTGGTGAGACCCACCTGGAATACTGCACACAGCTCTCGTGTCCTCAGCATCAGAAGGACATGGAACTGTTGGGGCAAGGCCAGAGGAGGCCACAGAGCTGAGCAGAGACTGGAGCACCTTCCCTAGGAGGACAGGCTGAGAGAGTTGGGGCTGCTCAGCCTGGAGAAGAGAAGGTTGTGTGGAGATCTCAGTGCAGCTTTGCACTACCTGAAGGGCCTACAAGGGGCTGGAGAGGGACTCTGTGTTGGGAACTGCAGTGATAGGACTAGGGGTAATGGGTTCAAACTGAAGGAGGGAAAGTCTAGGTTAGATGTGAGAAAAAAGTTTTTGCTGTGAGGGTGGTGAGACACTGGCCCAGGTTGCCCAGGGAGGCTGTGGCTGCCCCAACCCTGGCAGTGTTTCATTCTAGGTTGGATGAGCCTTGAGCAACCTGCTCTGGTGGGAGGTGTCCCTGCCCAGGGCAGAGGGTTGGGGCTGGATGATCCCTAAACTCCATTCCAACCCCTAAATTCTATGATTCTATAAGGTACCCAAATGTTTACACAACTAAAGAGAAGACCCAACATGTTTACACTGAAGATTATTCCTCATCTTTTTTTGCTGAGGAATAGCAAGTTCTTAAATTCATCCTGACAGACTTTCATAGCATCCAGAACTGGTTTGGGCAATGCAGTTTAGGCCACATTGCAATACTCATGAATGAATAATGTTTCTGAGTGCTGAGTTTTAATATTTAATGAGTGCAATGCTGGATGTGCCATGGAAAGTTGTGGTTGGAAATCACTGGAGCTGACAAGGGATTTGAAGAGATGAGAGAGACACCAGGACAACAAGTTGAAGCTGAAGTGAGGTCTGAGAAGTGAGAAATGGAGATTTCCCATCCTCCATTTCTCCTAGCTGATGATTCACGTGACTGCAAAGTCAGAGAAGTTACCTAAAGTTCATCTCCCTCAGCAAACACAGTGAGAGAAACAAATAATCTCAAATCTTGTCCTCACAAAAGGCTCAGAAAGACAACACAAAGTTCCTCTGAACTGAAGTGACCTTCTACCACTATTTACTTATTCAAACCTTTGTTCTCTAGTCACACAGGACTCTGCACACTACAGGTGACAGGAGTTACTGCCAACATCAGTACTAACCACATCTGTCCTAAAATTTCTTTTGTAAAACTTTCAGATTATGCAGGTATTAACAGAGCCAGGTCAGCTAAAGCCTTGTGCAACCTGCCCTGGTGGGAGGACCAGAGAAAGCTTTGGAGCAAGTCTGTAGGAATTCTTGACTTCCCAAATGTCACTAGCCACTGGTTTATATCTCTACCTGTTGTCTGGTTTTGGGTTTGACTTTTTCCTTACACCAGGATGGTCCCTCATGCCACAGGATATTAAACTCTTCTCCTTGACTTATCACAAGTCAAACCAACTATAATCACTTTTACTCCTTCCGAGTATTCCCAGCTCCCTCTCCTACTGTCAGCAGTAGAGAAGATGTAGTTTCCCAGGCTGTTTTCACACTTAATCTAAACACTACCAAGAGGTCTCTGTGGCAGAAGACTAGATAACAACTATTTCCACACAAGGAGTTTTCTGTCCCCCTGAGAACAATCCAACAAGAAACAGCCATTTCCCCAATTCCACACAGCCGATTACCTGGGAAAACATCATCATTCAGGAGGAAAACAAGACTTGGAAAAAGTTTTCATCACAATTAGTGCATTACCCCTACGATCTGAGCTACATTAATATGCTCTTCCTAACTTTACCTCACTGCAACAGAGAATGTTGTAATAAATCAATCAGTTTCTCTCTCCCTTGGTCTCCACACCTCTGCCAGGAAACTAGAATAAACATGTTATTAAACCAGCAATCAATAGGAAGTTTTAAAATATACACTAGCCCAGAAAGGTCAAGGCCTAGTATTGATTTTAATATAACAATTTGGGTGTGCAGTTTCCCAAAGGTTCTTCTCTAATCTTGTTCTTCATTCTTCTCCCACTTTACCTTTTCGCTGGTCAATTTGTTGTTCTCCCCTGCACAAACTGCTCCAGGTTTACTAAGAGCTTGTCGTGTATGCAATGTGCTGCTGAAACATGATGAAACAAGGTTGGGGGAAGCACTTGGACGCATGAGAGCATCACACAGGCTGAGATCTACAGCTCAAGGCAGATGGGAGACACTGACACAGCCCTGAGCTGCAGGCAACGTGTCTAGTCTGAATCTTCAGCTTCTCAACAGCAGCTGTACAATGCTCAGAGCTAGTCCTGACCATCTCCCACCTCTGCCATGCCTTAAACAATTTCAGAGCAGACCTGGCACCTGAAGGGTCACCAAACCAAACCAAAGGCTGCTTTTAAGCCTTTCTCTGCCTTGAAATTCCCATTTACAGTAGCAGTTTTCCTTTAAGAAACAAATGAAATCACAGTCATACATGGTCGAGCTGCACAGGGACAGACACTTGGCACAACAACAAACTCACAGGCACAAATACATCAAAGACTTGCACAAAATACACTTCCTGCACTCCTGCAGGGACTGTCATGCTCAGCACTTTGCAAAAACACCTCGTTCTACACATAATTAATATTTGCCATGTGCCAAATCACATTTCCAAAGTATAAACTAGGAAACACTTGCCAAGCAAGAGACTGAAAACCTCCAAATATAATTAGCCTAAGCTAAATGATTAGCAAAGTAAGACTGAAATTTCCCTGATTTCCAAGGGAGAAGAAAAAAAAAGGCAAATCATCATTCATGCATGTTCAATTTCCATGGGAAATCACATCCATCATTTGCCCCTGAAGTATTGGTTTGGATATTTTCGTGGAGGAATTCAGAAGTCTGATGAGGTTGACAGGAGTTAAAATCTGATCATTATGCTGATGATAGAAGTTGCTCATTTTGCTTTCTCAAAACACCTTTTCCTCTGTGTAAGCAACATCAGAAAAACTCTTCATAAAGAGATTTATTGAGCCACTTCAGTTCAGCATTGCAAACCCTAAGAAATTAACAGCTTTAGACTCAATGACAAAGTTAGTGCATGTAGTAAATAAACTTCCATTCAGTTCAGAAAATAAAGATGGATTTCCCCCAAGCCTGTTCTCCACAGCCTTAACATGAAAAGTTTACTCATAGACCTATTGGGAAGTAAGGAAAAAATGCTTTATGTACGACAAGGTAAAGTCCTGTCGAATAAGAGCTGTAACTGGTGGATTAACAGCATTCAAACAACTCTAGAGTAATTCTTCAGCTCTGATCCCAGAAATAAGCACAGATTTTAACTTCCCATAGTAAGAGGTAAGGGTAGCCCATCTGGACTGTCTATGTGTGAATAAATAATTTATAGAGGAGTTAAAATTAAAACTCCTTTCACACTCTGAAATGAGTGAAATACATTTTGCAATCAAATCAAAATGTGGCCACACACTGCACACACAAACAGCACTGAAATCAGCTATTAGGCAGTTGGAATCAGACAACAAACACTTCCAAGTTTCAGAGATTATTTACTCCATCCCTGGGAGTGTTCCAGGCCAGGTTGAATGGGGCTTGGAGCAACCTGGGCTGGTGGGAGGTGTCCCTGCCCAGGGCAGGGGGTGAGACTAGAAGGTCTTTAAAGTCCCTCCAACCCATTCTGTGCTATAATATTTCACTTAAATATTGGGAAAAAAACCTGAGAAAGGATTCAAAACACACCATAGGTGGCAAAACAATCTCTGAAGATGAATGGGGAAGTAAAAGAACTTGAATTTTGTGGCACATAGTATCAACAAGTGCCTTAAAAAGCAGAGGGTTAGCACATGAAATTGTTAATGAATCAGAAGTGTAAGGTCAAGGAGCTTCAGTGTAGCACAGTAGGAACTCCAGTTTTTGTTCTGTTTTCCATCAAGGTGTTTGCAATTGGATTACAAACCAGGACAGCTGAGAGTCATCTGTTCCTTCCTATGTGTATCTGGTACATGCAAGACAAAATCATTCACCTGGCTAATCACAGAATCATAGAATCATCAAGGCTGGAGGAGACCTCTAAAATCAAGTCCAACCACTAACCTGTCACTGCTGGAACCCCCAAACACTAAACCAGATCCTCCAGTGCCACATCCAGACACCTCTGAAACACCTCCAGGGATTGTGCTTGGATGTTTTTAAAGCACAAGCCTTAACCAGAATTCAGCCCATAAAGATCTTAAGTAATACCTGAGGAAACATCTGCATCTTTTAAAGCTGTTCCACCCAAGATGAAAAGAGCTTCGACACTGGCTAAAATAGACCTTTATAACTGTCTAAAAATGATGACAGAAAGTCATTGCCATGGCTAAAATAGTTGAAACCACTCAAACCAGTGTAATAACTCAAAACTAGAAAAGGATTAATGCTGGTCATGAGACTTGATATTGGTCTTTGTTATCATCATTATTGTTTTGATACTTCACATTCCACACAGATTCTCCAACCTCATTTTAAGACAACAAAAGGATGTTCTGGGATCCTTTCAATATGCAACACCTTCCACACCAAGTCAAATAAAGGGAAGGCTGCCCTAATATTCCCTACAAAACATCCCATCAGGCATAGGCCAAGGCAATCTCCTCCCTCCCTTTCACAGAGAGTTGAGAACTGAATTATGGAACACTTAATAGAAGCTCCTGGAACGTGTCAAGGGACAAAACGCTGAAGTTGCAAACCAAACCTTTCCCTCCTGTGATCACACTTAGCTCAACTCTTGAGCAATCAACATGAAGCTCAAACACAGCCCAAGTTTTCCTGTCAAAGCTCAGTCTAGGGCAAGAGATTTCACTGTAACGTATTGATTTCCTTTATTGCTGATGCAAAAAAAAGAGAAAAGTCTGATTTTTTTCTTTCCTGGGACATTTATAGAGTCATATCTAATTATATCCTCCATCACCCTTAAGTCAATTAAATAATACTACAATGATGTGTAGGAAACAAGTGAGATCTGTGCAGACAGTTTAAGCAGTACTAATTGCAATCTAATTTGCTTTAATCCATCATAATGAGCCTTTTTTCCCATTCTCACTGTGGAGGACAATGTGGAAGTTAATGTTTATATTCAGTGTGGCAGATTATCTGTTTGGGAGAATCACTGAAGGTATAAATAAACTCACAAGAGCAATGAGCTCACCAGAGCCAAACTCTAGCTCAGGTTTAAAGGGGAATTTTTAAGTGTTAATAATGACTCTGCCCAAATTTCAGCCACTACAATGTCTTAAAAAAGCTAAGAAAGGAATGTTTTGCTATTCAGAAAGGACAGCAAAAGGGTTTTCAACCAGTAAACTGGTGGAATACAGTACACACTGCACCTTCCCAACATGACACTCTGCTAATAAAGCTTCTGAAAACATCCTGCAGCTCACAGAAACCTCCAGAATTCACAGAAATTACAAGAATTATCATTTCTACTGCTGTGAAAATCATAGGATCAGCAAGGTTGGAAGAGAACTCTAAGCTCATCACGTCCAACCATTAACCTGTCACTGCTGGAACCCCCAAACCAGATCCTCCAGTGTCACACTGACACCAGGGATGGTGACTCCACCACCTCCCTGGGCAATATCCCAGTGCCTCAACACCCTCACAGGGAAAACATTTCTCCTCACATCTAATCTGAATCTCAAAAAGCATTATCATTTCTACTGCTGTCAAGATGTACCTTCTGAGCCACCAGAGGGTTCTAAGGACCCAACTCTAACTGTTCTACTTCTGTCTCTGCACCACAAAGTGATTACTTGGACGCCAGAGAAATCAGCAAAGACTGAGCTTAAAAGACTGCAAAACAGACAGGCTCAGGAGGTGAAAAGGGATTTACAGCACTAGTTTGTATCAGCTCTTATAAGCAAATTCCACTTCATTTGTTGGTTTAACTTGTATTTCACACCAAAACTTGCTATAGCACCCAAAGCTCTGCCCTACCATGTGGTCCCGGGGCACAAATCTCATCTGTTTGCAAGGAACAGGTAAATAACAATCAGAAAACCATTAAGTACTTGTTTGTTTGAAACAGTTATTAACAAACCAACCTCCTCTTTTGAGCTTCAGAGTCTCTCCTGGCTCGTTCTAGTGCCAGTTCTTCAGCTATTCTTTTCTTCAGCTCTTCATCATTAACTGCAACCAAGAGAAAACACAATGAAATGTTACCAGAACACAACATATTCCCAATTACTGCATAACAGTGCTCAAGTTTGTTTATTTTCTGTTTTCTATTGGAATGTTTTCCTGTGGTTTAACCATACAACACCAGAGAGTGTTTAATTTACAAATGACACTTATTAAACAACTTCCCAAATAGTACAATCCTTTGAAAATTAAACAACACACAACATGTTAAATAAGTTTTCTCCAGAAATATGTCTCTGTAAAGTAAAATTGTGAGGGGTGGGCCAGAGATTTAAATAGCAAAGGCATAAAAGGCTGTTTTTTATTCCTACAGAACCAAAGGAAACATCTTTGTGTTATGAATATGAATTACTGGATACATATTTTACCCAGAAAAGCTCTTACAACATCCAAAATATCCCTATTTCTATGGAAATAGAAATAGATCATATTTCCTCTCCTTAGACAAAGATTTTGCCTGGAATTCTCCCAATTTTGTTGAAACACACAGACATGGAAAGTATTTTCTTCACTTCAGATTCTGTCAGGTGAATTAATGCAACTCTGGTTAAGAACAGAAAAAACAGGGAAGCAACTTGAAGCACATGGATAAAACTTTTCCACACAAAATCTGGAGAGTCACCAAACCCACAAGCTTGAAAGAAATCTATAAACCCACCAAAATCCATATAAATCCTAATCTGGACCTGTCTGGAATAAAGCTCTCTACAGAACAAGTATCCCAGTGACCTCATCTCCAGGAGCTCAATTTATCTCCAAACATGATCCAACATCACTGGATCCCATGGGAGTTCAGAGCCCACCATGCAATCCTACAGTAGTCTCACAACACAGGGAGTTTTATCAATGAATGAAGCAACTTCATCAACTTTATGGGAGTCTTGGCCAACTAATTCAGTTATAAACTTCTTAAGCAAAGCAAAGGAATCAATATCCATCCTGGCAGGCAGAGGAATTGCTGAGATGACAGGAACAGAGGAAGGACACTTGTGAATGGCAACTGCGACCTCCACCTAAAAACATATCAACCCAGGTGAAAATTCAGAGGTAAATCTGAAGCTTGTAACAGATCACTATCACAAACCTCAGGGAAAAAGCAAAATCCCATTTTATTGGGATCTCAACCGACACAACAGCATTAAGGATCACCAGCACCAACATCCTGAAATTTATTGGTCTGGTGTGCAAAAAAGACTACAAGAACTCTAACAGAACACAGAATGGTTTAAATAGTAATGAGGAAATATTCAGGCATCAGCCAATAAAGACATTTGACCTCAGCAATCAATGAGGTTCCACATCGATCAGCCAAATACTAATAGGGAATAAAAGTGGAGCTATAGATCATGCAATGGAATCATTGTAAGATGTAATTGGGCAGCTCCCAAATGGGAACTTCATGATGTTCCAGGGGAAAAAATTGCAGTTGTACAAGGAAGAAGGATTTGTTCCAGGGGGAAAGGCATTTCAAAATGGAAAAGCTAATTTATTTGAGAGAGGACCAGGGGAAAAAAAAAAAGACTATTTCGAGATAAAGCAGTAACATTTCATAGTTTCATAGTGTATTCAGGGGTTGGAATGGAGCTCAGAGATGATCCAGTCCCAACCCCTGCCCTGGGCAGGGACACCTCTCACCAGAGCAGGTTGCTCAAGGCTCATCCAACCTGGAATGAAACACTGCCAGGGTTGGGGCAGTCACAGCCTCCCTGGGCAACCTGGGCCAGTTTCACTCTGATGGCAATGATGGGCATTAAAACCAGGCTGCAAACCACTGGGCTGCTAGAGAATATTAGAGCCTGGGAGTGCAAGACTGCTAAAAACCATAATTCAGAGAAAACTGTAGAGCAGCTGCAAAAAACTACAGAGCCATTCCCACCACCACCTTTAATACTTTTAAGTTCTTCAGGACACCGAAATCAGTGTCAGCCTCACAGCTAAGTGCATCCCAGAGCAGACAAATTGGGAAGCTTTTCAGGCAAGCACACTGAGGGAGGTCACACCTGCATCCTACAGGAGTGTAAAACCAAGGCAGGCCCAGCCCTCCCCAGGGTGAGTGTGCTAATGCACAGCCAATTCGGAGAGATGGGCAGTAATGGCAATGACACTCACAAGCCACAGTGCCCCGGTCCGAAATAGCTCTCCTGTCCTCTTAGCACGGCAAGGGGAGAGGTGTGTGTTCAGCAGCATTCAGCCTGGGATAATGGCCATGGATCACCACCAGCTGCATGGCCAAGTGGCTCATTACCACCCTCGGGTCGAGCTGCAGGTGGCACAGGGCTCAGAGAGTGACCCAACTGCTCCACGGAGCACCACAGGCACTGAATCTCCCAGTACGGGAAAATCCACACAGCTCTTGGCTGGATCTGAGCAGACCAAGCAGGGACTGTGCAGGGAAAAGGATGTTTTGCCACTTTCACAGGCTCTGGGATGCAATAACCTGATCCTTGTCCACCTGTTTTTTAGGAACAGTCTGAAAGACACAGTAATTTCCTCCCCTTCCTGCAGAGATTCTACCTGCAAAAATAGTACAGATAAATTAACCAATTCTAGAGCCACAGAACACTCTGAGCTGGAAGGGATCCACAAGGATCATCAGTCCAACTCCCGCCCGACCCAGGACCCCCCAACAATGCACCCTGTGCTGGGAGCATTGGCCAAACACTCCTGGAGCTCTGTCAGCCATGGGGCTGTGCCCACTGCCCTGGAAGCTGTTCAGTGCCCAAGCCACATCCAACCTTCTCTTCTCCAGGCTGAGCAGCCCCAACTCTCTCAGCCTGTCCACGTAGAGAACGTGATCCAGTCTCGGCTCAGCTCCGGGGCCTCCTCTGGCCTTGCCCCAACAGTTCCATGTCCTTGTGCAGTTGGGGACACCAGAGCTGTGCAGCACTCCAGGTGGGGCAGAGCAGAGCAGAAGGGCAGTATCTCCTCCTTAGCCCTGCTGCCACACTCCTGGGGATGCAAAAAACCTTTGATTCTTTTTATCCCCCAGGTTGGTGTAAGAGTATCTATAACTCAGCAACTCTTAATATTTGTCTCCAACTCCTCTGCCCTTGCTAGTCATAAGATCCAAATCTGTCCCTTCTCCCTCTGACTCTAAAGCAGCTGCTTCACAGCAAACAAACAAGCAGCAGGATATCAAGATTACACCCAGAGCAGTAAACAACTCACATTAGGGAAGACAGACACCTGCAGCCTCCAAAATGTTAGCCTGAGAAATCAGGAACATGATATGGCTAAATGCATCAGCCTCCAGCCTGCAGGGCTTGGAATGTGCCCATTAGCCCTCATTTGCAAAAAATCATTAATGGAAGCAGCGTTTGTTCTCAGGCACCTCCACTAAATTCTCTGCAAAGGGCAGGTGCATTAAGTTATTAATGAAGAGACACTTAGGTTTGATACAATCAAAAGGCTTTCAGAAAATACTTGGCTAAAGAATACGCAGATAAAAACTATACCACAAAAAAAAAAATAAAAGAAGAAGAAAGAAAGAAGTTGTACTTCTGATTCAGATTTGCTATTAAAACACCTGTCCAGGGAACAGGAGATCCTGCAGAGAATAACTTCCCCAAGGGAGCAGAACAGTACACATGCCCTTCAGACCACATGATGATTTCAAAGAGATAAAAGATTGCTTTGATACAAAAAGGCTTCCAAGGATGGACCAGCTCAGCCTCTCTGGGCAATAGATGTCCATGTCTGACTGACCTGATGGCAAAAGAAGATTGCTTTGATACAAAAAGGCTTCCAAGGATGGACCAGCTCAGCCTCTCTGGGCAATAGATGTCCACGTCTGACTGACCTGATGACAAAAAAAGCTTTTCCCTCCAGGTCAAAGGACTCATTTGACATATATGTCTGGTTTGATGCCTCCCTGCCATGCACCACCATGAAGATACTGGTACTGTCTTCTCAATACCTTCCTAGCTGGCAAGGAACATCCAAGCCTAACAAGTCCAGGTCCCTCAGCCTCTACTCTACAGTTTCTGACCACCCTTCCTCCACCCACTGAGTGCTGCAATGCATTTGGGGCTTGTTTGGCTCATTCTGACTTGGAACGACCAAATAGATGCTCCATCCCTGGGAGTGTCCCAGGCCAGGTTGGATGGGGCTTGGAGCAACCTGGACTGGTGGGAGGTGTCCCTGCCCATGGCAGGGGGTGGAACTATCATTTTTTAAGTCCCTTCCAAGCCAAACCTTTCCATGATTCTACAGCACACAAATCAGAACACTCACTCCTCAAATCAGGGTCTGAAGGCCTTGACAAGACAACAAGCAGCTACTGTGATTCTGTTCAGCTTTAACCTCAGCACTCAGCAGAGGCTGTTAGCAAAGTGCAGTTACAAAATCAGTGGTCAATGATTGTCAGGGATTAGAAACAGGCTAAGGTAAAACACAGGTCAAAAAGCATTAGGAATGGGAAAGCTGAACAGACTTAAACTCGGCACATGAGTAGTCTAAAAACATTTTAATCAAGCCATCACAGAATTGTTGAATAGTTTGAGATGAAAGGGATTTCAAGAACCACCCAGTTCCATTCTCCAGGCATGGGCAGAGACACCTCCCACCAGTCCAGGTTGCTCCAGGTCACATCCAACCTGGCCTGGAACACTCCCAGGGATGGAGCCGCCCCAGCTGCTCTGAGCACTTTTTTTGCACCCTGTGCCAGTGCCTTAGCACTTTCACAGTAAAGAATTTCTTCCTAATATCTAATCTAAATCTGCCCTCCTTCAGCTTAAGGCCTTTCCTCCTTGTCCTATCACCACATGTCCTCATGAAAAGTCCCTCTCCAGCCTTTTCTTCCAGTCCCTTTAAGTTTAACATAAATAAAGAAGATGCAAAGAATGAGAGGAAGAAGATGAAATATTAGTTCCAAGATGATGCACCTTCACATGGCCTCCTGCCTTTCCACACAACACTGAAAGCCAAGGATAAGCTTTGCTGAGATCTAGTTTAGGTCCACCAAATCCCATGGGTGTAACATAATAATCACTGTGAAGAGTTCCCCAAACTCTTCCATTCCCCTGAGAACACAGCTCCAAGGTATGCACAACCCCTGTGAGAAACAGGAAGACTTTTTGTGCTGGAAAAACTATTTCCCAATGACTTCCTGCAGAACTCCTTGCATTCACCCCTGAGGCATCTGGTATTGACCCCAGAGCTTCAGGGCAGTCAGCCCATCGATCTGCTCCCACAAGGCAGTTGTGTTAATGTATGAACATTAAGCAGCTCACTTGGGACAACATACCTCAGGGCTGTCTGCAGACCCATCATCTGTCCCACTTCCAGGAAGGGCAACTGCAGCTTTGTGGACATTAAAGTTAATGAAGACGTTGCCAGGAAAATTCCTAACTGTGCATTAAGAGACATAAATATTGAATCAGCAGGCACAGGGCAGCAGCAGCCTGGTGCCTCCATAACATCAGGCTGGGGGTTTGTACACACACCAAGGGTTTGCCACAAATAAGACACTTTTCCCACTCACATTCCAACTTAGGACGTGTAATATGCAAACACTCTGATTTGTAAATACCCTTGATTGAGTCTTTCTGCTTAATAAATGCTCCAGTTTGGTCCATAGCTAAATTCCACAGGTCACACGAGTCTTCAAGATGAACAGTTCTTGGAGTGCTGCACACAGCTCTGGTGTCCCCAACAGCACAAGGACATGGAACTGTTGGGGCAAGGCCAGAGGAGGCTACGGAGCTGAGCAGAGACTGGAGCACCTTCCCTACGAGGACAGGCTGAGAGAGTTGGGGCTGCTCAGCCTGGAGAAGAGAAGGTTGTGTGGAGAGCTCAGAGCAACCTGCCAGGAGCTGAAGGGGCTCCAGGGAAGCTGCAGAGGGACTCTTGGGTAGGAGCTGCAGGGACAGGACAAGGGGCAATGGGGAGAAATGGAAAGAGGGAAATTGGTGCCTTGAGGTGCAGGTTAAGGTGCCCTGGTAAACCCAGGTGAGATGGTCCATCCACACCTCCCAGCTCTGTGCTGCCTGAGCACATGGAGGAGCTGCAGCTCACCAGAGCTCTCAGCCAGGTAACTCTGATCAGCATAAAATCCACTGGTAGAACTACATACCTCAGTTTGCTTTGGCTGTCAGCAACAGTGTCGAGGATCTCTTAGCCTTGACTCCTAAATCCACGAGTTCTTAATAAACCCATAAAATATTTACAGCACACTAAAGAAAATAGTCCATTTCTAGTGTTGGAATCCAAGTATGATTCTGATGTTGATTAAAGCTTTAGGAAGTGTGTTCAGTGTGCTGAAATCAGGTGGGAGGTCTATGACACCATTAAATATGCTCTTCCTTCCTTAATTATTAGCTTTCAAAGAGCCTGGATTTGCTGGGAGCAGCACATAAGGAAGTGTTAGAACTGCTCGTGCCTCAGTATTGCTGGCACACAATTATCTTTCACTTTTAGTTGTTTTTCTACTCTGTTTTACCTGATATTTAACCTGATAACTAGCCCAAATTAGCCCTGTAGTCAGTGAGAAATAATGACCCATCCCCTCAGCACTAAAAAAAACCCAACTCTAAAAGCACCAAAAATAAGTTATTGGCTTTAAAGATCAGCACTCAAACTGCTGTGGATTTTTGTAATCCTTACTTTTCAAGAACAGCATTCAAGAGAACAAACTCTGTTTTCAGACTCATACAAATTTAACTCCCAACACATCCAGCAACTCTTCCACTGCCATTCCCAATTCCAGGCACTTCCTCTGCTCCTGAACCCAGCACAGACATAAGCCACTCCAAAGAGAGAAATTCCTAGTAACTCTTAGATATTGGTAATGTGCAGCAACACTTAAACGAGCTCACGGGATAATTAAATACAAAAAACAATGCAACTGAATGTGCATAACTTAAAAAGATTTAATATTTTAGTTTCCAAAGAACTCCTGCAGCTAATACATCCCCTGCTTTACAATGGAAATGTGGGTATCCATCTAGTTAGACTAATTTCCATCAGAAACTAGACAGTGTGTGATCCAAAAGTAACAAAGCAAAATTCCTATTGGATTTGGAACATTCTCCCTTCAGTCTCCCATCGGTGTTGTAGCTTCAGCAGGGAATCACAAAGGATTTATGAAGAGGAGCCCAGGTTGCTCCAAGCCCCATCCAACCTGGCCTTGAAGACTTCCAGGGATGGAGCAGCCACAACTTCAAGGAACATCCTGTCAGAAGACTTAATTCCCATCTAACAGGTGACAGATCAGGGAAGCACTTCAAGACAAAACCTCTGAAATATGAGCAGTATCTCCTGAAATATGTGACAGTCAATAAAACAAGTTATTTCCCACCAATAGGTGCACAGAGTTAAAAATTCCAGTTACCAAAAACACACCTAATTCTCAGTTTCTCTGTGAATTTCTGCTGTGAGGATAAATGACTGTGTGAGGTTTTAATGTCACTTTTTAAGCTGTTTCAATGTCCTTACAAGGCAGTGAATTATTTCAACCATTTCATCCTCCCCATCAGCAGTGTAAGTGCAGAGATAGGACTGAAGGGATTTCAGCAGCTCTTTGGCCATTTGTCCACCCTGTTCGTTTGCAATAATTAATAAAAACAATGAAGCGGAATTAGCACAAACCTTTACAAGACTCACTGCCTCAGGTTGAGTGTACAGTGGAGAATTGCTATTTCAGCTGTGTTAGTAATCCCTACACACACAGAGTAAAGCTTTTTTCTGCTGGATACAATGGATAAAAGCATCAGGATTCTGGAATTCAACATTAAAAAAAATAATCATATTGTAAGCAATGATAAGAAGGATTTTCTGATTCTGCTTTCAAGAGGATTAAGCATGTGGTGTCCTTTCAGGACAATTTAAGTTGTCCAGTTCCTGATCTTTCTGGTTCATAAGTTTATTGTTAAGCTATTTGATCTGCCAGTCCAGGGAAATTTACTGGGATCCTTTTCATCTTCTTGGATAAAATCCTCTCTAAATTCTTTCCCCATATGTATTTTAACACACTCCTTCTACCACTACAGAGAGCACTGAAATAATTATGTGTTTCTACCCAGAACAGCTAAGTGGTTTGTTACCTAAACCGTCTCTAGTTCTACATTTAGAAGTCCCAATCACTACTGCTCAGCCTCAGCACTCCCAAACGCTTCTCCCTGTCCTGCCAGGGCTACACAAACAGCAAATTCTTGTGCTCAGCTACCATCCCCTTCAAAGAGGATTCTCCAGCTGTGATTGCTCACTATCAGTGGCTCTGAAAAGTCCATTTTACCCAATTACAGTTCTGGATTGCAGCTGCTTTGGACAGCAATAAGGAGATCCACAAAGCTGCTCATCAGGCTGAAAGGCCTTTGCTGAGGGGATTGTCATACCTTTCCATTGGCAGAAACACACCATCAGGGAGTGAGCTCCAGGCTCTGAATCTGATTGCCAAAGGTTTGTGGGTCAACACAACTCAAAACCTGCACCCTCCACTCATCTGCAAGTGCTGTTACTCAAAGCTATCAGGAGACACATCACATTTAATGAGTTACTCTGGATTTTATCGGAGAGAACAACTGATGTTGGTCCTGTCCCACTGCTGTTCTCACAGAATGGTGACATTCTGCTCTCAGTCCCTTCCCTTCACCTGCTGAATTCCACAGGATCAATGAGGCTGGAAATGCCCTCCAAGACCATCAACTCCAACCTGTGACCCATCACCACCTTGTGATCAACTAGATCAGAGCACTGAGTGCCACCTCCAGTTGTTTCTTGAATTTAAATATCAAAAGCACTTGCCAGCCAAGCCTCAAGAAGCATTCCAAGAACAACTCCACCACTAGCTCCAGGGCCTTTCAAAACCTATTCTACTCTCTTCATATTGACCCAAGCTCTCCCAAATCCCCCAGGATCACTGATGTAATAAGCTTTACTACAGTCTTGCAACTCCCCATGATTTCCCTGGCTCTGCCTTTCTAGCTGAACTTAATGATCAAAGCACTGATAAGGTGGAAGGAGAAGGAAATGGGATCCAGAGAGGCAAAACAACAGTTAAACTAGGAAAAGACAATAATGATGGGGAAAAAATATAGACAATATAGATGGAAAATATATGGCAAGAGACACCCTTAGCGACATCCACTAGGGAATTTCCCCCACCTGACCTGAACACATCCTTCTGAGGAAACATCTAGGAGTGCAACAAAACTCTTCATGTTCAGATAAATCAAACTGCAACATGCAACCAGCATACACCAGTAGTAATTTTCCCTTTGCAAACCAGTTCACCAGGATGAAGACAAGGTGTAATCTATGACATGGGCAAAGGATCACATGAAGACACATTATAGTAGTGCCTTGGTCACCAACCCATTGGCAAGAGCTCAAGAAACATGTAAATAAAATAATTATCCCTCTGATGGGACTAAAGCTGGTTAATAACTTCAAGTTCTTCTGGGAAAGAAGGAAGAGAAAAGCAAATTATGTGATAGTCCATAACGGAATGTGGAAAAAAACCCAAGCAGTGAAAGTGTCTTTCCAGGTAAAGGTTAATTAAAAAGTGTTTCACCCAAAGATAACACTCATCAATACATCTGCTGATCCCATTAAAAGGATTTCTCAGTGGTTGGAGCTGCATGGAAAGATAAATCAAGATGTCAAACTCCTACATTGTCCCTTTAAAGCAATCTAATAGTTTAGCACAAAATTTTAAAGGGATTAAAAATTTCCCTGCAGAAGCAGAATATTCAGGAGAAAAAAAAAAAGGGATAACTATCTCCACATCAAGTCATAATTCCATCTATCAATGCCATGGGCACTGGAACTCTGCACAAAGTCTGAAAGCAATCACTTCACCTAAAATTAGGTACAAAGAAAGCAGCAGTGATAAATAAGTGGATCTTTAACAGCTGTTGTGGCAAGCTCAGATCTAATCTCCTGCTCATTCATTCGGGATACAACAAGAGGCTGATACAAAACATCCACAGAGCAGGTCAGAGAAAACAGCAACTCCAGAATTTGTTTATTCAGCCCAAACTGCAGCACATTCACAGCCTCATAACTGCTGAGTGGAGAAGGGATGAGGAAAAGAATTTAATTTGTACAAGGTCCTGTGTGTGAGAATCACTTCCAAAGGAAGTGTAGGACAATCTCCAAGTACTTTTTTATGCCTTGGGGATAATGTTTCCAGTTCCCAACACATCATGGCTCTTTTGGAGAGCAATCTGGAAGACAAGTGTTAGTGACAAAGAGGCAGAACACTTGTTGCATGTAATATGGTAGAACAGAGAACAGTCAATGGTCACATTTCAACCTCAGGCACCACTGAAGGCTCAAAGGCACTTCCACCCCTTGCACTGCAGCAAGAAGAGATGTTTCTCCTGAGCAAAGTAGAGGTAATTTAAAGCATTATCACGTGTTTTCCTCCAATTCCAGTAAAATCAGCCTCAGATTTAATTGTCAGCAGACACTTGGAGCTTGGCAATGTGCAACTCCAGCGTTTGCAGCCCAATATTCAGCCCTGTAGTGCTGCTTTAATAACTGAAAACTGGTTGTCAACAATAGGAGACTATGATACAGCTGATGTGATGATATATAGTTGAGCTAGATGATATATGACTGTTTTCATAATCCAGAAATCATAGGAAGTAAAGGGCAATGCTGAAAGGTTTATAATCCTCACCACAACCTTAATCCAACACATACATTTTTAATGAGATCTGCTAATAATGACTTTGTCAATGAGTGGTCTCAGCTGCTGCAACACTTACACCATCCCTACACCTGGTAGTGCCTTAGTGGGACAAGTTGTTAGCAGAAAGAATACCAATGCACTACAGACAGATGTAATGAGTATTGCCAAGAAGCAGATCCAATTGCACCCCAGGAATAAACCACCCTGAGGAGTCACCAGGCTGCAGGTTAACCCAGCAGGAACAAGCACAGGCAAATCATCTCAGACTAGAAAGGGAGTTCAGGAATTCAATTAAAAGCACAGGGAAAAAGAAACTGTTCTGGTGGGTAAGAGGTGAAATATGAAAAACCTATGGAGGAAGAATAATCTATCAGCAAAGTTAATTCAGAAATACATCAAGTTAACTACTTCTTCTGCAAAGGACAGAGCAGAACCACAGCAGTACCTGTGTTCAGCACCTCCTCCCCAGCCACAAACTCAAGTGTCAGCTAAGTTTTGACTGAGGGCCCAAGGGCTGTGGTACCAGTCCTGCCTCTCCAAAAGTTCCACCTTCCCTGGGTTTGTGGTGAGCACTGAAGTCACCATTCTAAATAACCACTGCCTTTCCTAATTCTTCCTATCAATTTCTGCTGATATTACTTTTGCCTCCTTAAATTTCATAATATTTAGTGCCATCTATTGAGTAATGTCACTTAGTAACATCAGGGAGAAGTGAGACCTTTCCCTTGGGATATGCAGAGTTCTCACCAAACAAGCAAGAAATAAAGGGAAAAGAAGGGAACAAAGTGAAGCATTTTGGATTAGCCACTTAACTCTTTGTGTATAAAGCTCCAGTAAGGAGAAGCAGAGCCCTGGCTGAAACACCATCCCTCAACTCCAGCCTGAATGAGCAGCTTAGATTAGCTACTTGTTTTTAGGTGATGAACATGAGGTGAAATCACAGTTAATGAAGCTAAAAATGAGAAACAGATAAAGTGGCTCTGTGAAGCACTGCCAGGGTACACACAAACGCTGAAAAAATGGGGAAGAAATGAACTTTCTGTACTACTTAAATTCAGATTTCAAACAGGTAGGAGTATCTGTACACCTACAGGTTGGGTGAGGAAGTAATTGAGAGCAGCAATGAGGAGAAAGACTTGGGCATGATGATTGACAAGAAACTCAACATGAACTGGCAATGTGCATGTGTAGCCCAGAAAGCCAATGGAATCCTGGGCTGCACCAAAAGGAGTGTGGCCAGCAGGTCAAAAGAGGAGATTCTCCCTCTCTGCTCTGCTCAGTTTTCAGCCTGGTGTTCCCCAAAACTTTCCTACCAGATCTTAACATGAGACCACAAGAAAGTCAAGGACTTCAGTCCCTGTGCAAACCAGGCAGAAGGAGAGAAGGTGCTGGCAGCAGGTAGAAGTGCATGGTGCTCCCCTGAGGCAGAGGAAAAGGAGTCTGAGTGATTACCTCCTGTTTAGTTCAGAAACAACTGGCACAAAGCTCTCAAGCACCACACAACACACTTAACCTGCCTCAGCCCACAAGTGATGAAGAGCTTCAGAAACACTTTGCTGCAGTCTGAAGATGAAAGGATAAACCAAAGCTTTTCACCTCAACGCATAAATCAGACATTTAAAGGCTTCTTTTACATCACACTATAGATTCTCTAACTGGTAAATAAAGTGTGAGGGGGGAGAAAAAAAAAAGTAGAATTTACTATTCAAATCAAAAGGGTTTATCACTTGGAGGTCTCTTTGCCCTGCTGGAGCAATTTTACAACTAACAAGTTGTATTTTTCAGTAATACCAAGAAAAAAAATGCATTTATACCTCACTTTCATGTCAGTGGAAAGATAAATTTGGCAGAGAATATCTACTGCACTTAAAAGCAGAGAGATGCTATACAATGACAATTTCCTTGCAAGGTGCTAGCAAGATTAACACTGATAAAAGCAAATATTTCTAATTTAGTCCTTGGGTTTATTCCATTGAAAAATATCAATATTTTTGATCTTATTCTTACAGATAAAAAAAAATCATTGAAGCTGCTCCAAATGACTTCTATCCTAACAACCCTTCAAATTACAAAGCCCTTTATCTGAGGCAGCTATCTGGTCTTTCTGACCTGTAATCCCAACAAGGTCTCTGAAGGAGAAAGGAAAAATAGGAGAGTTTTACCCCAGTGCCCAGACAAAACAAGGACTGCCCTGCAAGGACACACACAGGAGATTTCTAACAAGAACCACAACAGATGTGTCCCAAAGAGGCATTTTCTTCCATCAAATTCTGATTCTTAATGGAGAATGTAACCAAAACAAAGAAAAAAATTAACATAAAACCCAAAACAAGTTGCCAGGAAGGTTTTTAATTAATATGAAAAAAAAAACCAAACCCCAAAACACAAAAAATCCCCCCCAACAAATCCCCTGCTCATCAACACTGGATCAGCTCTGGCTGCATCCTCAGCAAGCTCAGCCCAAGGCTGGGATCTGTCTGTCTGTGCTCAAAGGCCTAAAGCTTTGCCAGGATTGAACTCCACACAATTCAGGACTTGGAACTACTAAAATGCAATGGCACCAATTCCATGCATAAATGCATAAACATTTAGTCCCTAAAGCTCATTATTCCATGCTGTTTTGCAAGAGCTCCATGAACTGTGCCCAATCTCTTTCCCAGGTTCAATTTGCTCTGTGTTTTTAGAGTTCCTTCAGCTTTCTGAGCTCAGCTGCCTAGAAATTAATACAAGAATCACACAACAGCCTCCAACAGTTGTTTTCCAACATGATTTTCCCACTAACTACTGGAAGATGTTTTAGCATGCACAAATCTTGTGCTCCCGCATCAAAAAGTGGTTCTAATTTAACTCACAAGCTTTGCTAAGCAAATACTTTGGATTTGCTTGTTATACACCAGCTACAACAAAAATTGCTTTATAGCTGTGCCACACGACGACTCCAAAAGATTTCCAGAGCCAAAGTCTGCACTCAGTAAGCCCTAATTGAGCATATGAAGCCTTAAGCACAACAGCATGAAATTTAATTTCCCCAAATCCACCAGAGACCCAAAAGCACAAGGTATGTGGTACATAAAAATTACCTGTTTCTAAGAATAGATCGAAACAAAAAGTGACATTTCTAAATGAAGGTTCAGCGAAAGATAAAATTCTGCTTCTCTGCAAAAAGCCACACAAGGAAAATCGTTTGGAGGAGACAGGAAAAGATGACTGTCAGCATGAGGAATCTGCCTGAGACCTGGTTAGTTATGCACAGAAGGACCTGACCCATCCCCTGCTCTTCCTTCAGATTTCATTTGGAATATCACAAATTCTCCATCAGCTTTAAAATGAGAGACACTTAAGTCAATCCAATGTCCTTCTGAGAGCTGACAATATCCACGGGATGGAGTGGCTTTCTCCCTCACTCTCATGTAAGGGAAAAACAACCAACCACAAACAAAACACAACTCAATCCCAAAGGCTCTCCAAAACCTAATTCCTGTATTTGCACAAACCTCAGAATTCATTTTAGTTCCCCTTACAGCATCAAGTAACAACAATTAAAGCAATAGCAGGAGGAGGGTGGGAATCACCCACTGCCATTCCAGCCTCAAACACCTCCCACACATGGGCCACTTTTTCACATACAGATGAAGAGGATTATTTAATTATAAGGAAAGAAGCTGAGGGAGAGAGAAAGGGAGACAGAGAAAGAGACAACTCTGCTGCACTGGCCCTTTCAACTGCACAATCACAGAATCACAGAACAGTTTGGGCTGAAAGGACCTTAGAGATCATCTAGTTCCACCCCTGCCCTGGGCCGAGACACCTCCCACCAGCCCAGGCTGCTCCAAGCCCCATCCAGCCTGGGTTGGAACACTCCCAGGGATGGAGCACTTTTCTCTTTCACAATTATTTATTAAAGTCAAGTAACATAATTTGCTAGTTTTTCAGCCTAATTTCAGTACCACTTTACAAGGACATACCCAAGCACCTGAGAGCACCCACAGAACACTTTGCATGTCACACAGACAGGCAGAAATTTAATTTATGCAATACTCGCTTCACCTCCCATGCATAATTCCAGATTCCCTGTACTCCTGCAATCCAGTGACAGCAATGTCAGGCTCCACTAAAGATTTGCTGTTACACTGACAGCACTAAGAGTTTGGCATCTTTAGCAGTCGAGTGAGTTACAAGACGTTTCACCTTTTGATAATAAAATCCCTCCATCAATAGTGAACCTTTCACCCAAAGAATATCAATACACATCACTGCAAATAAAAGTTATCTCCAAGAAACTCCATGACAACGAAGTGGCAATGCAGAGAAGCACAGGAGAGCAGGAGTGAGCACATGGAGTCACAGGATAGTTTGGTCTGGAAGGGACTTTGAGGGTCACCTTTAATCATAGAATTTAGGGGTTGGAATGGAGCTTAGAGAGCACTCAGTGCCAACCCCTGCCCTGGGCAGGGACACCTCACACCAGAGCAGGTTGCTCAAGGCTAATCCAACCTGGAATGAAACACTGCCAGGGTTGGGGCAGACACAGCCTACCTGGGCAACCTGGGACAGTGTCTTACCACCCTTAGAATAAAAAACTTTTTCTCACATCCAACCTAGACTTTCCCTCCTTCAGTTTGAACCCATTACCCCTTGTCCTGTCACTGCAGTTCCCAACACAGAGTCCCTCTCCAGCCCCTTGTAGGCCCTTCAGATAGTGAGAAATTGCTCTGAGGTCTCCACACAACCTTCTCTTCTCCAGGCTCAACAGCCCCAAGTTCCTCAGCCTGTCCTCACAGGGGAGATGCTCCAATCCTCTTCGCAACTTTGTCGCCTCCTCTGGATTTGCTCCACCAGTTCCATGTCCTTCTGATGCTGAGGACACCAGAGCTGTGTGCAGTATTCCAGGTGGATCTCACCAGAGCAGAGTAGAGAGGAAGAAATCGCCTCTTGTTTCTCCAGTTAGAACTTAATTCTTCACACACACATTCCTGTCCATCCCAACACTTCCCTGAATGTTTCTGACTGAGCCAAGATATCCTGAGCTGCTTCAACTCCCCCAAAAGACAGATACCAGCAGAAAGAGACACATCAATCCACAAAAATCAGTGCAGGAAAACATGGAAGATGTAACCCAGTTTCTGAAGAGGCACCAGCAAAGCTCATTTTACTACACACCTACACAACACTTACAGCTTTGACTGATTTGTTCTCAGGAGAAGATTAACAATAACACACACAGCCCAAAAAAAGAGAGGAAACTCTTCTGAGTCCTCACTCTAATCTGTTTCTTCAAAGGGGGACAAATTGCTGTCTGACTCTTCTAATTTAAGCATTTGTTCTTTTTTTTCCATAATCAACTATTAGCTTTTCCAATATCCACTAAGCTGAAGGGAATTAACCCATTCCCTTTGTCTGCTAGGGCTGAGCTTTAGGTGCAACACACACTCAGAGAGGGGGAAGAAAAAAAAAAACCCTTGTCTGCCCAAATTGCTTCCCATCAATATTGCTTTAGGAATTACAGACAGACTTTAAAGATTTTACACTTGTTAAATATTTTAGTGCATTTAATATTACTCAGAAGTCAGAAAATGATCCAAGCAAGCCTGGATGCTTTAGGATGTTGTCTTTGGATGTCAGATTGCAGTGTAAGTGGTTGTAATTTCATTTTCCCACCCCAAACTGCAGTGGATAAATTCATCATTATTGGCAAGCAACAAGATACACATTCTTTCATGTAACCTAATCCATTATTCCTCCACCAAAAGCTATCAAAGACTTGGCCTGAAGAAGGGTTAGTTTTAACAGCTCTAATGTTTCTCCCTCTAGACATCTTCTTTATTCTTGTAAAGTGTTATTTGTCTAGAATATATAAGCATTTCACCAAAATCACTACTTCTTAAAGCAAAAAGCCTCATTAGGTTTTCCAAGCCTGAGAATAGTAAATTCCTAGAGGCACAGAATGGTTTGGGTTGGAAGGACCTTAAAGACCATACAGTTCCACCCCTGCCATGGGCAGGGACACCTCCCACTGAAGCTTCTCTCCTGGCTGAACACTCCCAGTTCTCTCACCCTTTCTCATGGGAGAGATGCTCCATCCATTCTCCTTATCAACTTGGTGTCCCTCCAACTTGGACTTGTTCCAAGCCTTTCAATAAACAAAAACAAGAAAAACAACTTCATCTCCAGTCACCACAGCCCAAAAATTCCAGACACTTGCTCACAAAACTTCCACAACTCAGGTTTAAGCATGAAAAGCAAACACCACAGTGACACCAGGTAGGATGTGCAGCTATTATTTCACATCAATCCTCCTATCTAGAATAATCTCTTCACTAGAGTGAAATTCAGCCACTTGAGGGAAGGATTACTATGTAAATGTATTTAAAAAATGAAGATTCCCTGTCCATGGCAGAGGTTGGAACTAGATGACCTTTAAGGTCCCTTCCAACCCAAACCATCCTGGGATTCTCTGAAACAGACACTACACCTTCAGCTAAGCAACAGGAAAACAACTCCCTGTGCTTCAGCAGAAAGAAATATCCTCCATCCTCTTCACCCAAGCCTTGCTGCAAGGCCACACCTGCCACACGACTAGGTTTTAATCAGTGCTGAGTTTTGCTGGGACTCTTTTCTAAATATCAAGGCAAAAGGCCCTTAGGGAACTCTGTTATCATGAGTATTTCTGTAGCACTGATAAGAGCCTTACTTGAACTTTCCAAGTTTCACAGAGCTGACAAATCACAGGCTCCTATCTCTGCCCTTCATTCTCTCTCCTCCAGCAGCTGCTTCACACTGTGCTGAAGTGTTTCACAGGAGAGCAGTGGCTGCCTTGGCACAAAGCCTGTTTGATGCATCTCAACAGGCTTCAGTAAGGCAGCAGAACAAGTGAAGAAAGCCCTGGGCCTGTGGAAGCTGTTGTGTCACTTATTTCCACCATCCCAGTAGAGGAAAATTGCATGCTACTCCTTCAGTGTTTGCTCAAGTGTATTTCCACCGAATCTCATGAGACTCAAACTCAGTGTTAAGTAAACAACAACTGCCACTTCAGAACTCAAGATATCTCAGTATCAGCTTGTTTTGGGGCTGTTTTAATCTTTAACAATGGATAAAACTGTAGAAAACCAATAATAAAGTTTGGTTTACACTTTAGTGTCAGGAGAAAACAAAGAGGAATTTAACTCCTCTAAAAGGCCACGAACTCCACTTAATGTCAAGGAAATCATCTTCACAAAAGGGCAATGAGTTCCTTGCAGGCTCAGCAGACACACTAGATTTTCTCCCTCTCATTAGGAGCAGAAAACCAGGAGCAAACCTGTACCTGCAGGTCGGTGCTGTCTCCCACTGGGCGAGGAAGGTTCCTTCATCCGATCAATGACGCTGTCGGACAACTGGAAAACACAAGGTCAGAGTCAGACTGCTCACCCCTCATTACCCCCCAAAATGAAGGGAAACTGCTCAAAACAAGAGCCTAGAGTCAGAATAAGACACAGCTGCCACAAGCCAATCCCCAATGCAAATTAACCTTTCTCATCTGAGGGGTGAGAGCTCACCTGAGAGGAAACATTAGGCTCAACAAGATGATTTTGGCTCTCACAGACAAAACTGACAAGGCAAAATACAAAATTCAGGGAACAGGAAAGGAGAAACCGCTCGGAATTAATCAGCCTTTTTGCCTTTCTCCCTCTATACGTATTTTTTATTCTTGTAAAGTGTTATTTGTCTAGAATATATAAGCATTTCACCAGAATCACCACTCCTTAAAGCAAAAATCCTCATGAGGTTTTCCAAGCCTGAGAATGGTCAAGAAATTCCTAGAATCACAGAGGGGTTGGAAGGCCCTTAAAGATGAACCATTCCCACCCCTGCCCTGGGCAGGGACACCTCCCACCAGCCCAGGCTGCTCCAACCCCATCGAACCTGGCCTGGAACACTTCAGGGACGGAGCAGCCACAGCTGCTCTGGGCACCCTGTTCCCTGTTTCAGCGTGGATGAACTCTGTTCTCTCTGGAATATATAGAGACATATCACACTTACATTCGCGTCACCTGTTGCCTGAGAGCATTAAATGACCAGAAATGGAGAATATTTGTCTCCTGAAACAGAGTGAACCGTCGGGACTCATTCTGCACCTCTCCTCCCTCAGGAAAGTTATTACCACTCCTGGGATGAGCAACACAGTGTACTCCGTGGAAAACTTTCTTGGCTCACAACTTATCTCCTGGTGTATTACAGCCAACAGGGGTGACATCCCTACCTATAGTGGGGAGGGGTGGAACTAGCTGGTCTTTAAGGTCCTTCCAACCCAAACCATTCTGTGGTTCTGAGATAAACAGGGGAAGGAGAGGGAGGGGAGGGGGGAGAGGGAAGGGGAGGAAGAGGAGGGAAGGGCGCTGCAGGCACATAGCAAGCCCAACAGGGCACGTAAGCAAGCAGAGTTCAGGAAAGGGAGGAGCTGCGACGCGTAGAGGTCAGGGAAAGACAAACAGCCGCAACAGTGACACTTCTACCCTGGAATGGACAACCGGGCAGGGCACGCGGGGGCGGAGGCTGCTTGAGGCGACAAGCACCAACACACCACGGCCGGGACAGAGCAGCGAGTGCAGGGAAAGGGAACC
>NW_008664613.1:503-9919 GCF_000695815.1 Acanthisitta chloris | reverse complement strand
CCGGGGGTACCCCGGGCCCTGCTGCCCGACACCCTCCCCGTGCTCGGGGCGTGCGGGGGCACCAGTGGGCTGGGGACAGCCCGGGCAGGACACCCAACCTGCCGCCCCAGTCTGGGGCAGGCACCGCGGCACTCTGCTTTTTTTTTTCCCGAGGCAGGCAGGCGCCAGCAGAACCTCGCTGGGTTTGGGACATGCATCTCCACACCAGCCCCAACCACTGCAACAGGCTCCTGCTTTATGCATCACCCTCTCTGCGGCGAGACTCGAACCTCTAAAGGAAATGATTTATTCTTTTACCTCAGCCTATTTTGTTTCCTGCACCTGGACACCCACTACAGCCAGTGTTAAAACTCCAGCTTGTGGATCAAGCAACAGCCGGCCCTGAAACCTAAGTGGTCCAGTTGGGCCCTTTGGGTTTTTGAAGTGGAAGAAAGTTTAAGAGAAGAACGGTGCTCCACCACAGGCTGCCCTTAAATGAGCTTCAAACCTGCAAGCAGCTGTCTGGATGTTTCAGTCTCTGCAAACCGTTACCCTGGCTCCAGCAAAGCTGCTTCTGCTGCATGATGTTTTATAAGCATGTAAGTGTCCGACCTCCTATGCACTTCTTTGGATGTCCTCAGTCCTGGTACCTCCAGTGACATGAAAACTCAGAATGAAGGCACCAAATAATGCTGCCAGCTCTAGTCTACCAGAAAGGAAGCATTCCTGAGGAATGCTCAGCACTATGGAGACAGGGGTGGAGAGGAACTGCTCCATGCAAAGTTCATGCCTGAAGCTGAGGCATAGCTCAAGCTCTGCGCCCCACAGCAGCCAGAGGACCAACCACCCCCTGCCAGTGCTCTGCCCTCCAAAGATTCTCCCCAGAGCCCCGGAAGTGTTCTACCAATGACAGTTTCACACTGCTTTGTTGAAAGGTTACACACACTTTGCAGTAGTTAAGACCACACTAAATAACACTAGTTACAGTAGCACCTGCAGAAAAGCAGGGAGGAAAAAGCATTGCTGATTGTGTTGCTCTAGTGCCCAAGAGCCTGTATGGTAATGCCAAGGCTCTTTTTTAAGCTCAAAAACTAATTGCCTCTAAAATTGCTGCTACACTTTCCATCAGTGAGCCCTTTTCTTTTTGTAAACAAGATTTCTCTTGTATCACTAAAAGCTTTTGGTTTCCAGAGGTTTATACTATTGTCATCTGCTCCTATTGTCACAGGACCACTTGTCTTTGGCCTCGCTCAAAGTGCCAACACCAGCTATTTTTATGCATTTCTCTACAAAAGAGCTATCAGAGTACATTCAGTGTGCCTCTGGAAGAAGCTGTCCATTCCAGGCAGATGATTCCCAGGTGCTGAGCTGTGAAAGCAGCAGTATTAAACAACCACTGTTCCCAAAACTTGAGGAGCTACTATTTCCAGGAGTCTTTTTTTTCTTGGCTCTGCAGGTCCTACTTGGAAGTGACAGACTGTACTTTACCCATCCCATGCAGGTGGCCCATGCCACTATCCCTACAGTCTATCACTACCCCCTTTCCACAGCAAATGCTGTACTCCAGAGTGCTTGGACTGTGTGACCCACATCTCTGGTAATACTCAACAGCATGTACTCTTGGCAAAGGGAGTAGGTGCTTTACTCCTCTGGCTGAAGCAGGGAGAACATCCTGAGAGCCTCTGGAACTACTTCATCCTCCAAAAAACAACATGCTTTTTTTCTGAGTTTTTGCTGATGTTGTGGAGTCAGCTAGAAGTTCTGGACTATAGATTGGCAGGACCATGAAAGATAATAAGCAGCAAGCACAAAGTTTTTCATGTGGAGGAGCAATGGGGAGAACCTTTGCTGTGAGCTGCCATGGCTTCACCACTCTCATATGAACTAACAGCAGCACGAGCACAAGACTGCTGCTATTCCTTAGATCCATTGATTCTGCTGATCAATGCCTAAACAGTAGCAAAAGATGATTGAGGGCCCTGGGACTATCAGCCAAAGCCTCTTCCTCTGAACAGGGGAAAACACAGCCAGAGGTTGTTGGTTTTTTTTTGGGTTCCTGAGCTGTATGGATGCTGCTGGTGTGAGTGATGTTCCTATCCAATGCTTGAACAAGGATGGTTATGTCTATGTAAATCCCAACAGCTATAACTTGATTCTCAGGTAGACCTTGGTAGTACATTCACTTAGGCAGATGCATGGACATGAAATGCTCATAATCTGTGTCTTCTGTACCACCACCCTCAGCATTGCAGGGACAGCTGGTACCATCTTCCCATGCAAGGAGACCATTTGCAGCAGCAGGGTACCACTGCACAGTGGGAGACATTACCCACACCTCAGTCATGAGGTCCTGCCCAATGATGGACACAGTTTAACCATGTCTTTTTCACCACACAGCCTGAACTACAGGAACCCACAGTGCCCTGCAGTCACTGCAAGGATGGGGTGAGCCTGTCCTGCCTGTGCTAGGATAAGGAAGGCCACTTTCTCTACAGGTGTGTGCCCAGGTCTTGGCATCCCCTAGGTGTCATACCCTGCTGACACTCCAGCACAGCATGTGGGTGTGGGACACCAGCTGACCTTCTGATCATGAGGGCAATGAAAATGCTCAGTCCAGGATTGCATTGACAAGGACAAAGTAGAGAATATTAAGAGTGTTTACCTCATCCAACACGTACAATGGAAAGATTATAAAAGCATGAATTGCTTATACTTACGCATCCTGCACATGGCAGCTGCTTACCTGCCTCCTCCACCCTGCTCAGGTGTGCACTCTTCACCTGCTCCCTCCTGGGGTGCTCAGCCTGCAGCCCCTTTGCACAGGCATGGTTCCTCCTCCCCAGTCCTTTCTGCCCTTTCACTGACCTTCCCAGCCTAACACTGGCTAAACAGCTCCCAGGAAACCCCAGATCTTGATGTCACTGATATGCTAAAAAAGACAAAGCTGACAGCTCAGAAGGTTTGCTTGCTTCCTCTCTAGGAGACAACAGGAGATTTTGGCAAGGCTTTTGGTAGGGCATCAGCTGCTAAGGTTTGAGGCAATAAAGGAGGAGGCAAGGGGGAGACAGCTCAGCTCCCACCTCCTAATTAGGCTTCATGGAACAGACACTAGAGACTACACTGAAGTGTAACAGCTTGATCTACTTCATAAGCACTTCACTCTCTGCATGCTGAGTAGGGACAATCTGTCCACCAGCTCTGGGATAATGAAGTCTCTGCACTAGAAGAGGACTGGAAGACAAATAACATACAACACTGAACCTCTGCAACACTGGCTTTTATAGCAGAGATACCTGAATTCTGCTGGTTCAAGGTGTCCCCAATGACATGAAACCTATAGCTTTTCTGACTTCACAACAGTTCTCCACAATTCAATGTACCATGAAATGAAAATCCAATTGTCACAGCGTGGAAAGCAAACACCTAGCCTGCAGCTGGCACACTCGCTGCAAGGTTTTGCTTATTAGGCACAGTCTCAGAACAGGACTGCAGAGAACTGGTTACAGCTTATGGGTCTAGGGTGTAAAACCCCTCCCAGAGCGAGTCAGACTCCAAACCCTGTAAGGAAACATGCTTCGTGTTTCAGCTCCTGACTGGCAGTTCTTCAACTTTTCCCAATTCAAAGATCTCCCTCTTTCGTCAGGACTGTGCAAAAACAGGGCAGCCCAACACATGGGAGGCCAATTTCAGCAGCAGGTACCAAGATCTGTGAATGTCTGGGCTGTGCTTCTACAAACCTCAGATGACCACAAAAACCACCACTGCACTGAGTGCACCTAACAGGTTGCGTCTGTAAACTCAGGACAGGTTACACCTTAATTAGTCCTGTTTCCAAACATTTAAAAAAAACCCAACCAAAAAAGGCTAGTCTCTTCCTGTACAAACCTAGATTCATTTTCATTTCTGGGAATCCTGACCAAGGAAAGCATTCCTTCCTTCTCTTCCCAGCCCACACACAGCTTCCAAATACGTGTTTGTGACCAACTACTGTTGGCATAGTGACCTTAAAAACACACTAAATAAATTGGAAACTGTTGCAATGCAGTCTCTGGGAGACCACCAGACCACTGTACACTGTCTAGCCTCATCATTCCACGTTGTTGAAAACAAATTCAGAAGTTTAGAACTACACACCACTTACAATGTTCATCATTTCATCATGCTGCTACAGCTAATCCACTGTAATTTTGACAAATGAGTACAATCCAAACAGAACCAAAACAGCTTAAGAAAAGCATGCATGAGAAGCAAATCTAAAATACCATCGCTGAAGTCTGTATCCAATAAAACCTCCCACTTAATTCCTAGACACAAAGCCTAGTTGAAAATGATGCTTACCTTGGAAGGCAAATGCCAACTTTAAATTGGCTGTAGAAACTACAAGCTAAAGGAGCTGAAAGGTCTAAGGCTTGGTACACAAATCTAGCTGCTCTAAGAGAACTCATTTGCCCATAGGAGCTAAGTGCATAAGATGCCACAGTGAGAGCTTCAGCAGATGGAGGTGCACTCCATGACCAATACAGAGTGTCAAAATACAGCACTGGTGTCATGTATCCAGGCTGCTAAGCTTTGCTCCGTCTTCAAGGCACTTCCAAGTTCATTCCATCTGTACAGGCTGCTCCATCTTCTGAAATGGGAGCTTGGAGAAACTTCAAATATAGCATCTGTTTGCTGGGACTTTGAACCTCCAGCACCTAAAGCCTGACACCCTTAAATACCAGGCCAAGCTGGGCTTCAAATTCAAGGTCCAAAACCTACATTCCACAAGAATGTGAGCACCCAGAACTGAATGTAAAAAGCAAACCACATTATCTCCCCATTTCTTACTCCCTAGCTGCCCTGCAATTCACAGTTCAATAACTTTAAAGTCAATACAGAAATCACTAAGCTTCTCTAGTATTTTGCTGTCTTTATGTAGACATCACTTTTTCATCATTTACTGGAGGTAGCAAAGCAATGCCTGACATTACACTTACAGGCAAAACATATATCCCCAGCACAGATGAGCTTGAGTTTATGTACTTTCAAAGCTAACCAAGTAGGTTACCTTCAGCAGTCTCTTTGATGCTGTTCCAAACAAAGCTCACAAATCCAGCACTGGTTAGTAAATAGGTCAGCTGAAGGTGTTCTTCAGTTTAAAAAACACTGGGCTTTTGTGAGGTATCACTAAACCCGGGATGAGAGGAATGCATTAGAACATCCAGGGAGCTGTTTAACGTGGCAATGAACATACAAAGTGCAAGTGTTTAGCTATGCCATCCAATTAAAATGTTAACCAAAACACAAAGGCTGGCAGATTGGGAACTAAAGCCTTGTTTCTAAACTGCTACTATTTTATACGAATGCTTACTGGCCTGAGGATGTTCTAAACATTCTTCTCTTACAGGTTACAAAGGTGAAACACCAAAATCTGCCCACAGACTTTTCTCTCAAGGTTGTTTTCAAGAATTCTTTTCACAATTCCTTGGTATTTATGAAGCCCCTCAGCCAAGGGCTTGTGTCAATCAAATCTGAAGGCCAGTATCTCTTTTCCTACAAAAAAACATTAAACACACTAGACAGTCCTTGGTGTATGTTCTTAAGTCTGCTGGTAAAATAGTCCATGTCCTCTCATTGTAATACCTCATGATCATTACTAAGCATTAGCAAATTTCAGTGTTCCCAAGATTTATATAAATGACTGAACTCGTCAGCAAAAGCTGCAGATGATTTAAATGACTAAGCATCATAGCAATGCAAGTTAAATAAATATATTTCAATAAAGAAACAGGTTTCTAAAGCATCTGTTTCAAAAATACCACCAAACAAAACTAAATGAATCAGCCACAAATCACATACACTTCTCCAAAAACCGATCTTTTAATTTATTTTTCAAACATGCATTATGCCATGAATTCATAGGGAATTGGCTCCAGCAGCTCTGGATCCTTGCCGTTAGTTCTCACAAAGTGTGCTTCTCTTGGTGGAGCAGGCTGTAAACAGAAAGCACAAAAAAGAAAACTCAGGGCACTGAAACTCAAAATCAACCTTATAGAACATACATTTTGTCAACCATTTAACACATGACTATATAAACATTTAACACATGACTATATAAACATTACAGTGACTCTACCATTCCTGGTCTCTAAAATTTGATTCAAGGAATGGCAGGAAGAAATGATCCTCTGGAAAGTGTGCCTGACTCTCACTGCTGCAGTAAAACCCCTGTGCTTTACTCTCTGCAAATCACCAACCCAAATGACCATGGAGTGATGCACCCTGTGGTTCCAGAACTAACAGCCCTTATCTCCTCTCTGAAGTCTTCTTATTAATCCTTTTCTTTAAGGGTAACAACAGAACTAAAAATGTGCAACTACAATTCAACTAAATCAAAGACACTACTGATCCTAGAAATCATCCAGAGCTGCTGCTGCGTATCAGCAACACAACAGGAAGCCAAACCCACACTGTTCATACTCAAGGCCACAATTTTCATCCTGAAACAGTGCAGCTCTGTCCAAGCACGCCAGCCAGCCCAGATGCAGTGCACCCACAGCACGCTGCCACTACCCAAAGATGAAGCAACCTCTCGCAGAAGAGTTGTGAACCCAAAAAACCCCATTACCTGACGTTTCAGCTGAACCCAAATGCCTTTTTCTTTTGCTTCCTTTTTCTTCCTTTCATTTTCCTTCACACGCTGCAGAAAGCTGTCTCTGCTCTTGGAATGTTTAATATGCTCAATACGCACATTAATTCTCTTGGCAAGAATCTTGCCCCTAAGAAAGGGAACCAGTTTTTATCTACTGCACTTGAAAAAAGGTCACTTCAAAGCCAGTTTTACAGCCCTTACACGAGTAACCTCGTAAGCTCAGTTATCGGCAATTTTTCCTTAGAGGGCAATCACTCAAAACACACAGCTGCTGATAACACGAAACATCTAAGTGAAACCTTATGAATATATAACAATGTGCTGACAATTTCAAATTAAAATAGTATAGAATACATCATTTTAGCCTTGTAGCATACGAACAAATGATTTTATTACCAATGTATTCAGGTGCAGTTCCTGGAACATAAAAACAAGTTGCCCTTTTCTGACTAAGCTGTACAAAATCCAGCTGAATCCAGCAGGATACAGCCACAACTTAGTATTGAAAAAGGGTTTCAGTCCCAAACACCCCATTAGGTAATGTCACATTAAGTGCTGCTCAGAAAAAAACAAAAATTGTTTCCTCTGACAGGATCCAAGTCAAATGAGCATCATTTGCTTGGGTTATAAAAAGGAAATACACTCTACCCACCTTGAATGACCAATCAAGACAACAATTGTCTAACTGGCAAAGTGAAAGGAGGGTGCAATTACAGATCAACTTTCTCAAACACAAAGTTTCAATGCAAGGAATTTCATTACTTACTTAACCTGCTTGTTAACAATAATGCCCACAGCGTGCTGAGTAACATTATATACCCTTCCAGTCTTGCCATGGTAACACTTGTGGGGCATCCCTTTTTGGACAGTACCCATACCCTGTTAAGAAGTAAAACAAAAAAAAAAAATGTAAGAAAAAAGTTCTTGATGCTACTTTTCTTTCAGAAGTCATTTAAAGTACACATTTCAAATTACCTGAGATTCATTTAGAAATACTTCTATTTCATCCATACATTAGAAGTTACAGCCATACATTTTGCTTTCCAAGACTACCAAATTTTGCTATGTCACATCTGGTTGCTTTCAGTGTCGGTGAAATGGTTGATCACTTTGCTTTCAGCAAGAGCAATCACAGGGAGACATTCATCATCAAGCTCCAGAGCGTCAAGAAGTGTCAATTCTGAGCAGCTCATTCTCCAAGTCAAACAACTAAGCAGCGAATTACATACTACCTTTTGTGTGACTCTTACACACACTCAGCAGTTCAAACGGAACTACAGGATCCAATGAGGTAGGACTCCTCCCTGCAAGGCTTTCAGATTCACTAAGACTTAATTTTGAATGTGCAGTTGACTTTGAAGGACAAGTTCTAAAAAACACCAAGTTTAATGGCAAATGGTGCTTCACCTTCCCCCCCGTATTAATCTATAGTTGCATCTTTCCATTTATCTCTTGATTTCTAGTTTTAACCCAGCTTTGCAATCACCATCCCTGTACATACTTATTTTAAGATACATAACTATGAGCTACCCACCATAAACTATGGCTCTTCTAAAGAACAGGTGCAAGTGAGGCAAAACAGAACATCTACCAAAGTGACAGGTAAGGTTCCTATGGAAGCAGTGAAAGTAGGCACCACACAGCAACCCTGGCATTAGATGTGGCATCTTTCACTCACACTTTTCAGCTGAGCACACAGTACAAAGCACAGCCAAATTACATCTATCCATAAATCCCCACACGAAGCAGTAGCACATGATGCTCACACATTACTATGTCACTCCAGCTTTGATCCAAAAGGGAGCAGTGGGTACTTGTGCTGCCACACATGACCCGAGTATCCAGACAGACCATCTCAAGGAACCAGAGACCGAACAGGTTTACATTGCCCTAGCTTTTAATTATGTAGCATTGCAGGATGTACCTTGATATCGACTATGTCACCCTTCTTGTAGATCCGCATGTAGGTAGCCAGAGGTACAACTCCTGTTAGGAGAAACAGAGTTGGATACTTATGAAGCCCAGGATTTCAGGTTCACACACAGGAAAAGGATGGGGGACACAGCTCATGCATTCAGTACAATCTTCTTAAATACCTCAAAGCTAAAGTCCATTTAAAAAAATATAAAACTAAGAAATCAAACCCCACCTTTTTTTAAAAAAGTAATTACCTTTTAATGAGTAAAATAATTAGTATTTTCAATTAATAATTAATTATTAACATTATTATTCTAAAACATCAAAAAGGAGAAAAATTAACCATTTTAATCACTTTCCTAATGCAAAGGTCGAAAAAGCATTAAACTATTTACCACTTGATTATAAAATGCAACTGTAACCACTTGCTTATTGCTCAGAGGCAACAAAAATCTGCACATTTTACATTAAGTGTAACTGCTGGAATATTTTCTTCACCTTCATATCAATCTCCAAGCAGTGGTAGAATTAGCACTGTCACTACCATCAAGCACTCAGAACAACAGTGGATTTGCAGTTAAGTTCGAGTTCATCTGCATGTTGTTCTACAGTTTTTAGCCCAAGCTGTCAGGAATCCTCAGGCACAAGCCACTGTTTCCCAAAGCTCCTCAGGACTGTGGTGCCACTGCAAGGCAAATACTCACCATGTTTGCGGAATGGCCTGGAGAACATGTAACGTGTTCCCCTCCTCTTCCCCTTTGTGTTCGTCATTTTGGCTGATTACTGCAAGACAAAGGCAAATTATTCAGAACTGTCTGGTACATTCACCGAGAATCTGACTGAGAGCACTATCACACAGCTCAGGAAAACAGGAGTCTTTAAGGCTGGT
>NW_008664613.1:0-462 GCF_000695815.1 Acanthisitta chloris | reverse complement strand
AAGCTGTATTACTCACTCAGAATCCACAGAAACCAGTACTTATAGCACCACAGGGTCTGGTATCTTTTTTATCTGGTTAGAACGGATGCTGACAAGTCACCTAGCTCAACCTCCTGCTTACAGCAAGGTCTACTATGAGATCAGACCAGGCTCCAGCCAGGTCTTGAAACCCTTCAAGGATGAGAATCCGCTACTGCACAGGCTCCCCAGGCGGCCTGCCCGTCTGCAAGATAAACATTTTTTTCTCCCCCCATAAGGGGGATATAAATCCAGCCTGAAATTCTCGTTCTGACTTCAGCCAGCTGTCCCATGCTCCGGCCACGTGCCGCTGTCAGGCACCAAGATCCATCCTCCCGAGCACGGACACCTTTGCTCCAGGCCGGCTAAGCCGCGTTCCCTCACCCTTTCCTCACACAGCACCCACAGCGCGGGACCCCCATGACCACCAACACATCTCCATTT
>NW_008664612.1:1140-2623 GCF_000695815.1 Acanthisitta chloris | reverse complement strand
CCAGCAGCAGAAACACCAGGTGTACTGGTGTTACTGGGCAGGGAGAGATTTCAAGACACTGCATTGCCTAGTGGTGGTGGGACACTGACAGGACACACCAGGCACCAGCAGGTACCCCCCAGCCTGGTCCCTTTGGTCCTCAAGGGGCTGATCCTGCCCTGGTGCTGGTGCCACAGTTCCCGGCAATGCTGAGAGCATCCCACCGGGTGCCTCAGTGCCTGCTGCAGGGAGACACTGGGAAGGTCAGTGTGTTCTTGGCAAGGAGAGGCGCAAGGAGAGGCTGCCGGCCGGCGGCTGCAGCAGCACCGGCACCAGCACTGGCACTGGCACACCAGTGGGTACCCACGTGGCACAGCTGCTCCCAGAGGGAGCAGGTGGCTGCCTGCAGCGGGACAGTGCTCTGACGGCACAGGGCTGCCCACCACAACCATGGGGACTGCTTATCCCCAACAGGGCATCCTGCCTCATCCTCCCTCTGCCCCCACAACCTGCATGCACCTCTGCCTGATGCTGCCACCCTGGGGGTCCCCACAGTGGCATGTGGACTGTGACACCACACCTGTTTTCACCACTATGCCCCCCTCTGTGGACCTCCTTGAATCCCTGCAGGCTTTGCAGGCAGCAGATTTGCTCCCAGCTGGTGCCCCATCCATCGTGTCCATGCCGGGCCTGGCACACCATTAACATGAAAGATTTTCTTGCACTTTGCCGGCACCCGGCCTGTGCCCCAGCAGCAGGTAATTAAAGCAATAATTGCTGCTGATTGTGCTGGCCTTAATGAGGGAAGGGTGGGCGTCAGGGGTAGGGCAGAGGGTGCCCAGCTGTGCCCAGGGGAGCCTGGAGGTGCCAACCCTGCACACAGGAGTCCCTGCTGCTAGCACTTTGCTCTCTGCAGGATGCAGAGGAGGGAACTGGCACGACTCAACACAATCAAAAAGCTTGTCTGAGGCTTTGAGCTGGGCACAATCCTGCCGGGAGAGGCTGGCTCTGAGCCACGATGAGCTAGCTCTAGGAAACCCCCAACCATGAGCTGGTGCTGCCTCTGGGAGACCCCCAACCATAGGCCACATTGTCGCCCAGCACTGCCCAGCTGCCCACAGCTGCTCCAACCCTCACCTGGGGCACCAGGACATCAGCAAACACTCCCTTTGCACCCACCTCCCCACCCTACACATTTTTTTTGCCAGTGCCAGCCCCAGCTGGGCAGGGAGCCAGCAGGGTCGGATGCCAACACTGGGCAGCAGGGCCTGGCTCCCGGCCAGCCTGGCGCGTGCTGAGCACTGGGGACGACGCAACGATGGGCACAGGGTGCCAATGCATCCCCCACGCTCCAGTGGACATAGTGCCCCCAGGGGTGCCCCTGCCTGCCCTGGGACCATGTCCTCAATTTCCTAGCACATCCCCATGAGCCAGCCATTGTCCTGGGCCCCTGGGTGTGTGCTCCACGTGTGCCAGCCCCACAGCCACGGGAGAGGCTGTCTCC
>NW_008664612.1:0-1108 GCF_000695815.1 Acanthisitta chloris | reverse complement strand
GGGCGCTGATGAAGCGAGTGCTGGTTATGAATGAATTAGGCGCGTTTGCATGACAATGGAGCTGCCTAATTACGGATTTGAGCTGATACCGCTCTCCCCATTACATGCAATTAGCATGTGCTAGGGCGGGCAGGGCTCCCAGTGCCCGCCCAGGGCTGCACGCCCTGGCTGTGCCCACGCTGTGCCCACGCATGGCCCACACTTCCTTGTGCCCAGAGTCTGGGGACAATGGTGCCAGCACCAGCAACGGCAGCTGGGGGGGGCAGTCCCTCCCCAGGGACCACCTCTGCCTGCATGGGGGCTACCAGCCCTGGCACCCAGTGCTGGGCACCTTCACCCAGGCACACACAGTGCCAGGGATGAGGGGACCTGTTCCTCACCAGCCCCAGGTGCCTGTGGAGCCCCACAGCCTGCCAGTCTCTATGTGCCAGCAGGACTTGTGCTAAGTCCTGCAGCCCCTATCAGCAGCATTGCATGGGGAGAGGGTCCTGTTCTGGCCCTGGCCCAGTGGGGGATGAGGGGCTCCCCCAGCCCTGCCTGGCACTGGGATGGTGGAGGATACAGGACCAGATCAGTCTCACGTGCAGGGGCTGTCGCTGGGATCCGGATCCCAGGAAGCCAAGTGGCTTTCCTGGCTCTCCTTTAACTGACAGCAAGAAGCAGACGCTCCCGCTGAGCCCCGTCCACGCCAGGAGGAGTGTCAAGGTCACCCTCAGTCCTGCATCCCACAGAGAGGGCAGGGGAGACAGGTGGGGGGGTGTGGGAAGGCCACACAACAATCCCAGGTGCCAGTGTCCAGCCCCACAGCCTCTCCCACTCCCCCCCATGGGTGGCACGCAGTGGTGATGGCTGCCCCACAGGGCACCTCAAAACCCTGTGGCAGCAAGGACTAGCTGAGGGGTCTGGGCCCTGACCCCCATCCTGTAGTACCCCTGGGTGGAGCAGGGTCTGGGGGCCCATGGGGAGCTGCAGTCTGCCTGACACCTACCCAGGAGCAGCACCCAAAGTGCAGGCAGACAACAGGGCCAAGGGGTACTGGGCAGCTGGGACTGACTAGATGAGGACAGGGTCCCAGTCTGCCCAGTCTAGAGCCAACCCACTCCAGCCT
>NW_008664611.1:0-468 GCF_000695815.1 Acanthisitta chloris | reverse complement strand
GGGAGGGACACAGGGAGAGGGGACACAGAGGGGACACGGGGTGGGAAGCAGGGAGGGACATGGGGGAAGCAGGAGGATACAGAGGGACACAAATGGGGATACAGGGGGGAAGCAGAGGAGGACACTGGGGAACACAGAAGGGGACACAGGGGGACATGGGGTGGTTAGAGGGGACATAGGGGAGTATTGTGGGGACACGGGGGCACAGTGGGGAACACAGTGGGGGACACAGGGAAGGACACGGGGTAAATAAAGGGACACGAGGGTGACAGAGGGTGATTAGAGGGGACACTGGAGGGACAGTGGGACACAGGAGGGTTGTGAGGGAGACACGGGCGGGCACTGGGAGTGATTAGGGGGACACGGGGGACACTGGGGAGACACAGGAGGGTGTTGTGGGGGACACAGGGGACATGGGCGACATAGGGGAAACAGTGCAGTGGGGACACAGGGGAGACATGGGGGGAC
>NW_008664610.1:888-1203 GCF_000695815.1 Acanthisitta chloris | reverse complement strand
TAAAACAAAACCCACGCAAACAAATAAACAAATGCAAAAAGAAAGGGAAAAAAAGGAGAAAAAGAAAAAAAAGATTAAAAGTAAAAAAAGCAAAAAGCTGGGAAATAATTTTAGAAAGGAGGAAAAACCTATAGAAAAGGAAAATAATAACCCGGGGACGCTCCAGCCCCACAGGAGCACAGGTAGAACCGTCCCCGCAGAAAACCAGCCCCAACCCCACCGTGGCTGTGGCTGAGCCATCGCCGGAGCTTTCTTCGTTTCGTTTCGGTTGTTAGAATCGGGGCGAAGCCGTGGGGACGGGAGGGTTTCCAGGCT
>NW_008664610.1:0-847 GCF_000695815.1 Acanthisitta chloris | reverse complement strand
TTTTTAAACGCGGGCGAATTGACGGCTCCAATCTCTCCTGACGTTCAAATAAATGTGAAAACTTCGAAAAAAAACCAAGGCGCTGGTAAATCCGGAGGGATTTACCCAGTGAGCGCGTACACCAGGAATAAACCACCGTGCGCGAAAAACTGCCCGTGGACGTGAGGAGTGACTGTGGTCAGACACAACCAGTTGTGGGGGTTTTGGTTAATTTTTAAAAAAAAACCAAACTAGTTTTCCAACCCATTTTCTCCCCCGGCGGTGCCCGGGGCTGCCTGGCTCTGACCCCACCGGGCAGCGGAGACCCGAGGCCCCGGCGAGGGACGGCAGCGCTATGGGCAGGTGCTCCGACACCGGGGACTTCCAGCATCGCCCGTGGCAGCCACCTTCGGACTGGATCCTTATTGTGGTCCCCATTGTGGTCCCCAAAAGCACTGCTCCGGGCTGGTGTCACCCACGCGTGAGGACTGCGTGAGGCTGTCCACGGAGTGGAAAGCCCCGTGGTCTGGGGTGTTTGTAGAATTTTGGGCTGCTCTCGGTAACCGGGAGGCAGATGGGAGGATGAGAAGTCCTCCTATGAGGAAGGCGCGGGTGAGCGATGCTTTAGTTAAGCGGGAGAGAAGGTGCCAGCGTGGCAGAGGTGGCAGCGGAGGCAGTGGGGATGCTCCTTCCGCAGCCCTCGCACTGCGCCCGGGGAAGTCACCCCGGAGTGCGGGACATGGGGAGCCCCAGTTGTGCCGAAACCCTCCCTGGCTCTCCCTGCCCCACCGTGGGCACCCCCGACGTGGCAGCCGGGCACTTCTGGCCAGCTCAGGGGGAGGCTTAGGTATAAAAATAGGATCAGAGC
>NW_008664609.1:0-488 GCF_000695815.1 Acanthisitta chloris | reverse complement strand
CCTCTCTGCCACCTTGGGTCTGTGCTCTGGGCCCCGATTGATGTCATCATCTGTGCCCAGCAGTTTGGTAATGTCAGGCTGGGAAGGAGAGAGTATCTGGCTACTACCTGGCGTTCAATTCAGCATCCCCAATCAACCCTCCCCACCCAGTTCTCTCCGAGAAAACTGGGGCACAGATCTGCCTGAATGTTCAGCATTCCCTTCCCAGCCTTCATCCTCCCTGATACATCCCTCCCTTTGCCATTCCTACCTTGCTGGAGAGCTGTGCACTGAAATTGTTCTGGCCCCTGCAGCTCTGTGACTTGAGGTGGAACTTACTATTGGCCAAGTTCCTGTGGGACGAGGCATGGGGATGCTCAGCACACAGCACTGTGGTACCCTGGGCTTCATCCTACTGCACCAGGGAGGGGGCCAGGGACTGCTTCCCGGTGGGGCATGTCCTTCCCAACTCCCCTACAGCTGCTGCAGGAGTCCCTGTCCCACCATGG
>NW_008664608.1:0-438 GCF_000695815.1 Acanthisitta chloris | reverse complement strand
TCCAGTCCAATCTTTGTGCTAGTGACTGTAATTATTTTGGACTAGCAGCAATGCTCATTCAGATATTGAGTTAGGGAAGAGTTCATTTCAAGCCATCAATGGATTTTAATACCATCTTAGTCATATCAAAGAGCACTTTTAATTACCAGAACCACAGAATCAGTGAGGTTGGAAGGGACCACAGTGGGTCATCTGGTCCAACCTCCCTACTCCAGCAGGGCCACCCTAGAGCACATGGCTCAGGGTTGTGTCGAGACAGGTCTTGAACACCTCCAATGAGAGAGAATCCACGACCTCTCTGGGCAATCTGTTCAGTGCTCAGTGACTGCACAGTGCTTTCTGTGTTGCATGCATGACTTGAGGAGATAGGTGGCACTCTGAGAGTTAACTATGCAAGTCATAGCAAGACAACCAAATCAAAGTTCACACAGAATCACA
>NW_008664607.1:100647-102301 GCF_000695815.1 Acanthisitta chloris | reverse complement strand
ATTATTTATATAGCATAAAGGCCGAGGAACAGTCCCAGTATATGAGTTTTCACTGACAAAAGCCTGTTCAGTGACGCTGACTCAATCTTGTATTCATCTTGAGCTAAAAGTCCTGGAGAAAGATGTTGTTCATATTTATGAAGTTTCCAAAAGTGCAGTCCTAGGGCGTACAGCCCTGTTTTCACTGTGCTGCTGGCACATTCTTTACTGTCATGCATTCACCTTGTTTGCATACTCTTCTTGTAATCAAGACAGGCTTTGTCCTTTTAAAGTGCTGCACCTGATGCTTCAGTAAATGTCAAAGATTATTTTGCACTACTGTCAGATGCAGAGCAAATCACTGAATCTGGACGTGTGGTAAAATCTTCTTGGCTGGAAGAGTTAATCCCCTTGGAAAACATAACAAAAAGTCCCATACTTTCCTGTAGAAATCCTATTTTCCCTTTGCCTTGAAAATGGCATTCCTACCCAGTTAATTTATTACTGAATCTAATCAGCCTTTAAGATAGGTTTAAAATACCAGTGTTAGTTCAGTTTTTCATTAATACATTGATACTGATGTTCTATTTATCAGTTAAAATAAGTCAGGAAAAATCTAAGAAAGAAGATATAAAAGAGAGGAATGAGCTGGAATATTGGGTTGTTTTTAATAGAACAGGAAATGAAGAAAAACTGACAGATTTAAGGTTTCTTTGTTGTCACTGGTGTGCTTGAAGCAGGTGAGCTGTAATGGTAAGTAGTTTTATCTGAATAACAAACTTGTTGACTTAGTTACTGAAATGAAAAACAGTAATTTAGGTTAAGACAATATGATTTAGTTTCTTAATTACTCTGTGCAAATAAAAAAGAGCAAATAAATTTTCAGGTTTTTCAGAAAATTAACTTTTTAAGATGAACTAGGTAAATTTCCAGATTTTTATGGCATTTCAAAGTGGAACATTTAGAAATGCTAAAACTCCCTGCTTTTCCAAATATCTGTTCTTCTCCACTTCTAAGATTTATTACATATAATTTATTAGTGAATTTAATAGTTTTGGTCAACCTGAAAGTGCTGCTTTTGGTAAATTTTCTATTTGACTGGGGAAAAAATCCTCCCCAGCTCTAGCTTTTGAGCTTGGCTACAATTTTCTGCATAAATCACATCAGTTACAGTGCAAGTGAATTCACTGTGATAGAGTATATTTAATTTGCACATACTCTATAGATAATCGAAGTCTCTATCCTCATATAACTTCAGGGTTTGAGCTGGTATCAGGATCCTCTAGAAAAAGCTTTTTGTAATTTCTGACACAAGCACAGCACCGTTCTCGCTATGAAAAGTAAGGGGGTTGGTGCAGAAAAGGCTTTTGCAACTTAATTTTTTCCAGTGTATCTTTGTCCTTGCCCAGTGTGGGTTTCAGAGCCAGCAACGCACTGTGCTATACTTTCGTCATCTCTGCCCTCGTAGAACTAGCTACAAGTTACTGTAGTTGAAGAAATCTTGCAAGGTTTGTAAAACTGAAGAATATTAAAGGAGGGCATGTAAATTCATGTAGCTAGATGCTTGCAGGATTGAAGACTAGATGTCCGTAGAAGATGATTGAAAAAACTTGTTTTTTCACGAGTGACAAGTTAAAAAGAATGCTCTGCTTTAAGCTGCCTGTAACTCCATTTC